>NW_016107863.1:658900-660340 GCF_001604975.1 Cebus imitator
AGTAGAGACGGGGTTTCACCGTGTTGACCAGGATGGTCTCGAGCTCTTGACCTCGTGATCCACCCGCCTCGGCCTCCCAAAGTGCTGGGATTACAGGTGTGAACCACCGCGCCCGGCCCCTGAAGGGTTTTCTGAAAGCCAGCAGCTTTGGAAGTCGCCTTAGGTCACTTGACTCTGGCGTTTTCAGTTTGTCACTCTGAAAAATATGAATAAATATTTACCAATCACTTGCCTTACAGGTGAGACAATGTTTATACTGCTCATTGGGATGCTTGGGCAAAAAATGTTTACACAGGAGGCTCGATGACAGGGGTGGGGTGTCAAGAAAGAGATTGGAGGGTGATAGGAAAACCTCCCACCCACTAGAAGATTCTTGGCTCCTTAGTAATGCACTCCTGGTTCAGGCATGTTTTTTGGCAGAGTCGCTCAGCTGAAAGCATTGTCAGGAATGAGTACAGAAAAACTGCACCCCTTTTATAATCCAGGGCAGAAAAGTAGGAAATGAAAATGTTAAAAACACAGGTTGGGTGCAGAAGTGAAATTTGACTTTGCAGGAGAGAGTACTTTTAATTCCTAAATTATATTCCAATTTTTTTTTTCCTTAGAGGAAATTTCCAAAATGATTTTTTTTTTTTGAGACGGAGTCTTGCTCTGTCACCAGGCTGGAGTGCAGTGGCGCAATCTCGGCTCACTGCAACCTCCACCTCCTGGGTTCAAGCTATTCTTCCGCCTCTCAAGTAGCTTGGACCACAGGCGCATGCCACCACGCCCGGCTAATTTTTTTGTATTTTTGGTAGAGACGGGGTTTCACAGTGTTGGCCAGGACAGTCTTGATCTCTTGACCTCATGATCCGCCTGCCTTGGCCTTCCAAAGTGCTGGGATTACAGGCATGAGCCACCACACCCGGCCCCAAAATGATTTTTTTTAAGGAAACATTTTAATCAGATCACATGCACATATTAAAAGTCTTTTATTTTTAAATGCCGTCAAGGCAGAAATTAGACCTCCTACCACACACCCATAACACTTAAGTTTAGCTACCACGTCAGTCACCTTACAGTCTTAATGACAAAGTAATTTTTCACTTCCAAATTATTTTTATGAAATGAGAAACTGTAGACCTGGCTCCCTTATGAAAGTTGATGCAAAAATTTGAAATAAAATATCAGTGAACTGAATCCAATGATACATAGTGGTATATTGTATTGTTTTTCACAAAACAGGTTTGTGCTTCTCCCTCTCAGCACTCTTCCCTGTGGGAGGATTATACATCTCTGCCTTGTTGAACTTAGGTGTGACTGTGTGGCTTGTGGAAGTGGCACGCAGGACTTCTAAGTTTTTTTTTTTTTCCCCCCCATTTATTTTATTGCATTTTAGGTTTTGGGGTACATGTGAAGAACATGCAAAATTGTTGCATAGGAACACACGTGGCAGTGTGA
>NW_016107863.1:666972-681726 GCF_001604975.1 Cebus imitator
CCGCGGCTCCGGGGCGCCGACAAAGCAGCCGCGTGGGGCAAAGCAGCGGCGCCGGCCGGCACAGCCGCGCTGGCCGAAACAGCCGCACTGGCGACCGTGGAGCTCCTCTGCCTGGGAATTTCCTAGTCTGTGGGCAATAAAAACGCGGCGTCCACTCACCCTCTGCGCTTTCACTGGGAGCTGCAATCCTGAGCTGTTCCTAAACGGCCATCTTGGATCGTCCTCAGGACTTCTAAGTTTTAAGCACCAGCCCTTGGTTCACCCTGTCCACCTTACCACCCTTCCTAAGATTGGTTGTGTTCCAGATGGTGGCTACTTCAAGGGCTTGGGGGCTGGAGCTGACAGCTGACCCATAGTAGGACATGGGGCACGAGAGAGAAGTAAACCCTTACAAACCCCTAAGATGAGGGGCTATTTGTTACTCCATCCTAACCTAGTGCACCCTACTGTTAACAGTGATTGAGAGGTTTATTCCAGGAATGCAAAGGTGGTTCAGTATCAGGAAATTCTGGAATTTTTGTTTTAAAGTTCTGGGGTACATGTGCAGAATGTGGAGGTTTATTACATAGGTATATACGTGCCATGGTGAAAGGCTGTGTCCATCGACCCCTCATCTACAGTAGGTATTTCTCCCAGTGCTCTCTCTCCCTTAGCCCCCCAGCCCCTAACAGGCCCCAGTGTGTGAGATGTTCCCCTCCCTGTGTCCATGCATTCTTACTGTTCAACTCCCACTTATGAGTGAGAACATGCAGTGTTTGATTTTGTTCTTGTGTTAGTTTGCTGAGAATGATGGTTTCCGGCTTCCTCCATGTCCCTGCAAAGGCATGAACTCATCCTTTTTTTTATGGCTGTATAGTATTCCCTGGTGTATATATGTCACATTTCCTTTATCCAGTCTATCATTGATGGGCATTTGGATTGGTTCCAAGTCTTTGTTATTGTGAACAGTGCCACAATGAACACATGTGTGCATGTATCTTTATAGTAGAATGATTTATAAACCTTTGGGTATATAGCCAGTAATGGGATTGCTGGGTCAAATGGTATTTCTAGTTCTGGATCCTTGAGGAATTGCCACACTGTCTTCCACAATGGCTGAACTAATTTACACTCCCACCAATAGTGAAAAAGCATTGCTATTTCACCACATCCTCTCCAGCATCTGTTGTCTCCTGATTTTTTAATGATCGCCATTCTAACTGGCATAAGATGGTATCTCATTGTGGTTTTGATTTGCATTTCTATAATGACCAGTGATGATTAGCTTTTTTTCACATGTTTGTTGGCTGTATAAATGTCTTCTTTTGAGAAGTACCTGTTCATATCCTTTGCCCACTTTTTGATGGGGTTGTTTTTTCTTGTAAATTTAAGTTCTTTGTAGATTCTGGACATTAGCCCTTTGTCAGATGGATAGCTTGCAAAGATTTTCTCCCATTCTGTAGGTTGTCTGTTTATTCTGATGATAGTTTCTTTTGCTGTGCAGAAGCCTTTTAGTTTAATTAGATCCCATTTGTCAATTTTGGCTTTTGTTGCTTTAGTCATGAAGTCTTTGCCCATGCCTATGTCCTGAATGATATTGCCTGGGTTTTCTTCTAGGGTTTTTATGGTTTTAGGTCTTACATTTAAGTCTTTAATTCATCTTGAGTTAATTTTTGCATGAGGTGTAAGGAAGGGATCCAGTTTCAGCATTCTGCATATGGCTAGCCAGTTTTCCCAACACCATTTGTTGAATAGGGAGTCCTTTCCTCATTGCTTGTTTTTGTCAGGTTTGTCAAAGATCAGATGGTTGCAGATGTGTGATATTATTTCTGAGGCCTCTGTTCCATTTCATTGGTCTGTATGTCTGTTCTGGTACCAGTACTATGCTGTTTTTGTTGCTGTAGCCTTGTAATGTAGTTTAAAGTCAGGTAGTGTGATGCCTCCAGCTTTGTTCTTTTTGCTTAGGATTGTCTTGGCTATATGTGGGCTCTCTTTTGGTTCCATATGAAATTTAAAGTAGTTTTTCCAATTTTCTGAAGAAAGTCAATGGTAGCATTGAATCTACAAATTACTTTGGGCAGTATGGCCATTTCCATGATATTGATTCTTCCTATCCATGAGCATGGAATGTTTTTCCATTTGTTTGTGTTCTCTCTTATTTCCTTGAGCAGTGGTTTGTAGTTCTCCTTAAAGAGGCCCTTCACATTCCTTCAAGTTGTATTCCTAGGTATTTTATTCTCTTTGTAGCAATTGTGAATGGGAGTTCACTTATGATTTGGCTCTGTCTGTTATTGGTGTATAGGAATGCTTGTGATTTTTGCACATTGATTTTGTATACTGAGACTTCGCTGAAGTTGCTTATCAGCTTAAGGAGATTTTGGGCTGAGATGATGGGGTTTTCTAAATACACAGTGATGTTATCTGCAAACAGAGATAATTTGACTTTGTCTTTTCCTAATTGAATACCCTGTATTTTTTTCTCTTGCCTGATTGCCCTGGCCAGAACTTCGAATGCTATGTTGAATAGAAGTGGTGAGAGAGGGCATCCTTGTCTTGTGCCAGTTTTCAAAGGGAATGCTTCCAGTTTTTGTCCATTCAGTATGATATTGGCTGTGGGTTTGTCATAAATAGCTCTTATTATTTTGAGATACATTCCATCAATACCTAGTTTATTGAGAGTTTTTAGCATGAAGGGCTGTTGAGTCTTGTTGAAGGCCTTTTCTGCATCTATTGAGATAATCATGTGGTTTTTATTATTGGTTCTATGTGATGGATTACATTTATTGATTTTTATATGTTGATCCAGCCTTGCATCCCAGGGATGAAGCCAACTTGATTGTGGTGGATAAGCTTTTTGATGTGCTGCTGGATTCAGTTTGTCAGTATTTTACTGAGCATTTTTGCATTGATGTTCATTAGGGATATTGGCCTGAAATTTTCTTCTGTTGTTGTGTCTCCGCCAGGTTTTGGTATCAGGATGATGCTGGCCTCTTAAAATGAGTTAGGGAGGATTCCTCATTTTCCATTGTTTGGAATAGTTTCAGAAGGAATGGTACCAGCTCCTCTTTGTACCTCTGTAGAATTCGGCTCTGGTCCTGGACTTTTTTTGATTGGTAGGCTGTTAATTGTTGCCTCAATTTCAGAACTTGTTATTGGCCTATTCAGGGATTCAACTTCTTCCTGGTTCAGTTCTGGGAGGGTGTATGTGTCCAGGAATTGATCCATTTCTTCTAGATTTTCTAGTTTGTGTAGAGGTGTTTATTCTCTGATGGTAGTTTGTCTGTGGGATTGGTGGTGATATCTTATTTTTTATTGCATCTATTTGGTTCTTCTCTCTTTTCTTCTTTATTAGTCTGGCTAGCAGTCTGTTTCGTTGATCTTTTCAAAAAACCAGCTCCTGGATTCATTGATTTTTTTTTTTTTTTTTTTTTTTTTTTTTTTTTTTNCTGCCTCCTTCAGTTCTGCTCTGATCTTTATTTCTTGTCTTCTGCTGGCTTTTGAATTTGTTTGCTCTTCTTTCTCTAGTTCTTTTAATTGTGATGTTAGGGTGTCAATATTAGATCTTTCCTGCTTTCTCTTGTGGGCATTTAGTGCTATAAATTTCCCTCTACACACTGCTTTAAATGTGTCCCAGAGATTCTGGAATGTTGTGTCTTTGTTATCATTGGTTTCAAAGAACATCTTTGTTTCTGCCTTAATTTCATTATTAACCCAGTAATAAACGCCCAATACAGGAGAGCCCAGATTTGTAAAGCAACTTCTGCTTTTTGTTTTTGTTTTTTTTGCTTTCTATTTGCTTGGTAAATATCCTTCCATCCCTTTATTTTGAGCCTATGTTTGTCTTTGCATGTGAGATGGGTCTCCTGAATACAGCACATTGGTGGGTCTTGGCTGTTTATCCAATTTGCCAGACTGTGTCTTTTAATTGGGGCATTTACCTCATTAACATTAAAGTTAATATTGTTCTGTGTGAATTTGATCCTGTCATTATGATGGTAGCTGGTTATTTTGGCCATTAACTGATGCAGCTTCTTCCTGCCGTTGATGGTCTCTACACTTTAGTATGTTTTTGCAGTGGCTGGTACCAGTTGTTTCTTTCCATGTTTAGTGCTTCCTTTAGGAGCTCTTGTAAGGCAGGCCTGGTGGTGACAAAATCTCTAAGCATTTGCTTGTCTGTAAAGGATTTTATTTCTCCTTTGCTTATGAAGCTTAGTTTGGCTGGATATGAAATTCTGGGTTGAAAATTCTTTAAGAATGTTGAATATTGGCCCCCACTCTCTTCTGACTTTTGTAGGGTTTCCACAGAGAGATTTGCTGTTAGTCTGATGGGCTTTCCTTTGTGGGTAACCCGACCTTTCTCTCTGGCTGCACTTAACATTTTTTCCTTTATTTCAACCTTAGTGAATCTGATGATTATGTGTCTTGGGGTTGCTATTCTTAAGCAATATCTTTGTGGTAGTCTCTGAATTTCCTGAATTTGAATGTTGGCCTGCCTTGCTAGGTTGGGGAAGTTCTCCTGGATAATATCCTGGATAATAGCCTGAAGAGTGTTTTCCAACTTGGTTCCATTCTCCCCATCACTTTCAGGTACACTGATCAAAGGTAGATTTGTTCCTTTCACATAGTTCCATATTTCTTGGAGGCTTTGCTCGTTTCTTTTCACTCTTTTTTCTATCATCTTGTATTCTCCCTTTATTTCATTGAGTTGATCTTCAGTCTCTGATATCCTTTCCTTCACTTGATTGATTCAGCTGTTGATACCTGTATATGCTTCACAAAGTTCTCGCGCTATTTTTCAGCTCCATCAGGTCATTTATGTTCTTCCCTAAACTGGTTATTCTAATTAGCAACTCCTTTTAATCTTTTTAGCTTCCTTGCATTGGATAAGAATATGCTCCTGTAGCTTATAGGAGTTTGTTATTACCCACCTGCTGAAGTCTACTTCTGTCAATTCGTCAAACCCATTCTGTGTTCAGTTTTGCTCCTTTGCTGGCAAGGAGTTGTGATCCTTTGGAGAAGAGGTGTTCTGGTTGTTGGAATTTTCAGCCTTTTTTGCGCTGGTGTCTCCCCATCTTCATGGATTTATCTGCTTTTGGTCTTTGATATTAGTGATCTTTGGATGGGGTCTCTGAGTGGACCTCCTTTTTGTTGATGTTGATGCTATTCCTTTGTTAATTTTCCTTCTAACAGTCTGGCCCCTCTGCTGCAGGTGTGCTGGTGGTCCACTCCAGACCCTGTTTGCCTGGGAATCACCAGCGGAGGCTGCAGAACAGCAAAGATTGCTACCTGTTCCTTTGGAAGCTTTGTCCCAGAGGGGCACCTGCCAGATGCTAGCCAGAGCTCTCCTGTATGAGGTATCTGTTGGCCCCTACTGGGAGGTGTTTCCCAGTCAGGATATACAGGAGTCAGGGACCCACTGGAGGAGAGTCTGTCCCTTATCAGAGCTTGAATGCTGTGCTGGGAGAGCTTACCTCTGCTGAAGCTATGCTCACAGTCACCCCTTCCCCCAGGTACTCTGTCCCAGGGAGATGAGGGTTTTATCAGTAAGCCCATGACTGGGGTTGCTGCCTTTTTTTCAGAGATGCCATGCTCACGGAGGAGGAATCTAGACAGGCAGTTTGGCCGCAGAGGCCTTGCTGAGCTACAGTGGGCTCCACCCAGTTCAAACTTCCCTGCAGGTTTGTTTACACTGTGAGGGGAAAACCACCTACTCAAGCCTCAGCAGTGGTGGACGCCCCTCCCCCCACCAAGCTCAATCTTCCCAGGTTGACCTCAGACTGCTGTGCTAGCAGCAGGAATTTCAAGCCAGTGGATCTTAGCTTGCTGGGTTCCGTGAGAGTGGGACCCACCAAGCCAGACCACTTATCCCCTTGGCTTTAGTCCCCCTTCCAGGGAAGTGAAGGGTTCTACCTCGCTGGCATTCCAGATACCACTGGGGTATGAAAAAAAAAACTCCTGCCACTAGCTCGGTGTCTGCCCAAATTGCTGCCCAGTTTTGTGACTGAAACTCAGGGCCTTGGTGGCGTGGGCACCAGAGGGCATCTCCTGGTCTGTTGGTTGCGAAGACTGGGAAAAGCACAGTATCTGCGCTGGAATGCAACGTTCTTCCTGGTACAGTCTCTCATGGCTTCCCTTGGCTAGGGGAGAAAAATCCCCTGACTCCAGATTTTCTCCTGCAGCTTCCTCACCTCTCACATTTAGATGCCATTGTGGGGTTATTAATTGGCCTAATTTCAGTACTGTTGTGTGTCAGGAAATAGGAAGGCCAGAAAAGTAGGGGAGAGAGAAGGGAATGGCCGATCAGTGGAGCAGTTGGAAGACACACATTTGTCAATCATGTTTACCCCAGGTGGTGAAGGGGCCAAGTGGTGGGGTGAGGGTTCAGGCTCACCACTGAGCCCCCTTTGAACATAGGCAGGGGGAGGGGTAGCTTCCCACTAGAACACATGAGCCCCACTGATACCATAGGAGTGGGGGGAGTTGTTTCTCCTGGATCAGGGTGAAAGTCTAGGCTCCCAATATAGCCTCCAGTGACACCATGGGAGTGGACCTCATCACCATCTTGCAGGGATAGAAGTCCCACACTCCCTACTGGGCTAGCTTTGACATGGCTCCAGCAGGAGATGGGGAGGCCTCATTACAACAGGCAAAGGAAAAGGTCTAGGCTCTCCACTTGGCCTTTGCTGATGAGGCTGTGGGGTTTGGGCCATGGGTTTTCCATGGTGTTTGCATAGAGTAGGGCAGTTACTGTCTGAGAGCTCTCCATCTTTCTAGGTTGCCCTGTCCTGATCCTTTGGCTAGAGATACCAGGCTTTGCTTAGCTGTCGGCTCCTATTGGTGTTTCTGGGGTACCAATTTCTCCAGCGCTCAATCTGAGCTATATGAGGCAAAGGAAAACCCAGGTAAGTCAATGCTGTGTTATTCCTTGGGTACTGAAGTTCCTAGCCAGTCAGTCTTCTCATCTTTCATAGTTGTCTCATGTTTGTTTTATGTAAAAGTCCAGGCTGCACTTAGTGGGAGGAATAGGGATAAGTGTGTCTACTCCTTGTCTCTTCGACTTTGTTTTGAATAGTGAATTTTCTAAAAATGTCCTAGAAAGTCAAACTATGGCTTGGTGCAGTGGCTCATGCCTGTAATCCCAGCACTTGGGGAGGCTAAGGTGGGTGGATCGCTTGAGGCCAGGAGTTTGAGACCAGCCTAGGCAACATGGTGAAACCCTGTCTGAAAAAAACAAAGCCCAAAATATTGCTACTCATTAACAATGCACCTGGTTACCCAAGAACTCGGATGGAGATGTACAAGGAGATGAATATTTTCATGCCTGCTAACATAGTATCTATTCTGCAGCCCATGGATCAAGGTGTACTTTTGATTTTCAAGACTTATTATTTGACAAATACATTTTATAATTCTCCTGATGGTTCTGGGCAAAGTCAGTTGAAAACCTTTTGGAAAGGATTCACCATTTTAGATGCCATTAAGAGCATTCGATTCATGGGAGGAGGTCAAAATATCAACATTAATAGGAGTTTGGAAGGAATAAGAGGGTTTCAAGACTTCAGAGGAGGAAGGAACTGCAGATAGGGTGAAAATAGCAAGAGAATTAGAAGTGGAGGAGCCTGGAGATGTGACTGAATTGCTGTAATCCCAGGATCAAACTTGTGTGGATCAACAGTTGCTTCTCATGGACGAACAAAGAAAATGATTTCTTGAGATGGAATCTACTCCTGGTGAAGATGCTGTGAACATTGTTGAAATGACAACAAAAGATTTAGAATATCCCATAAACTTACCATTGGCAGGGTTCGAGAGGATCGACTCCTAATTTTGAAAAGTTCTACTGTGGGTAAATGCTGTCAAACAGCATCATATGCTACAGAGGAATCTTTCATGAAAGAAGAGTTAATCAATGCAGCAAACTCCACTGTTGTCTTATTTTAAGAAATTGCCACAGTTACACCAGGCTTCAGCAACCACCACCCTGATCAGTCAGCAGCCATCAACATTGAGGCAAGACTGTCCACCAGCAAAAAGATTATGACTCAAAGAATGGTTGTTAGAATTTCTTAGCAGTAAGGTATTTATTTAAAAATTATCTTTTCCTACCCTCCTCTGACATGTAAAAGTATTTTTAAATTAATATGTGTACATTATATTTTAGGCATAATACTGTTGCTCACTTAAAAAAAAACTATAGTGTAAACCATTTTATATGCACTGAAAAAGCAAAAAATTCATGTGACTTGCTTTCTTGTGGTATTTGGTTTATTGCAGTGGTCTGGAACTGAACCCATAATATTTCTGAGGTATGCCTGTATTCAAAAAGCTGAGTGAAACCCCAATAAATCCGTGATAGGACAGACTTCTGAAAACTAAAGACAAAGAAAAAAGCTTGAAAGTGTCAAGAAAGAAATGACATCTTACCTATAGGGAAAAGTAACGCAAATGACAGATTTCTCTTTGTAAACCATGGAGGCAAGAAGGAAGTGAGACCAATTACTTTAGAGTGCTAAAAGAACTGTCAGCTGGTGGCTGAGCACAGTGGTGCATGCCTGTAATCCTAGCACTTTGGGAGGCCAAGGTGAGTGGATCACTTCAATTCAGGAGTTTGAGACCAGCCTGGTTAACATGGCAAAATTCTGTCTCTACTAAAAATAAAAAAAATTAGCTAGGCATGGTGGCCTGTGCCTGTAATCTCAGCTACTTGGGAGGCTAAGGCATTAGAATTGCTTGAACACAGGAGGTGGAGGTTGCAGTGAGCCAAGATCCTGCCACCGCACTCCAGCCTGGGCAACAGAGTGAGACTGCCTCAAAACAAAACTGTCAACTCCAAATTCTGTATCTGGTGAAATGTTCCTTCAGGAATGAAGGGGTAAGACGTTCTTGGATGATGAAAAACTAACATAATATGTTGAATGGTTCTACCCTGTAGACCTTGAATAAACCTACCCTAATGGAAGGTCTTGAACCAGAAACGTTTAAAAAAAAAAAAAGTCTTGGAATGTCAGGAAGAATGACAGAAACAGCAAAAAATGGGTAAATACAATAGACTTTTTCCTTCTTGTGTTTTCTAAATTATTTGGTAGTGAAAGCAAAATTGTCTGATGTGGATCTCAATGTACATAGCAGATATATTTAAGACAATTATCAATAGAGTGGGGAGGGGACGGACAAGAGAGTTAAGTTTTCTACATTTCACTCAAATTGGTAAAATGCTGACATCAACAGATCTTTATATGGCAGTGAAGCAGTTCTGTATCTCAACTGTCTTGGTAGGGTTACAGGAAGATAAGATGGCATAAAATGATATACGCTGTGCAAAAATCAATTTCCTGTAGTTATGTAAGATGAATCTGTACTGTCTTTTCAATTCCCTGTAAGTCTATAACTAGTGCAGAATCAAAAGCTTTAAAAAGTGTAGGATGACAGTGTTGAATATGCTGCTTTAAAAGGGACACATAGTTATAGTGGCTTAGATTAAAAAGGGAGGACAAGGATGAGATGATAATCCTCTCCCCTGACTAATTCCAGTTGAGGATTAAACATCTCTCTTCCCGGTATACTTCTCTTACAATTTATTAGAAAGCTAGTTACTTAATAACAGAGATAACTAAAGAGATACTAATTTTCATGGAAACTCATCACAGTGTATTGAAACTGATACTTTTGTGCTACTAACATTTAGTAAAAATAGTTTTAGTAAATAAAATCTCCACTTATTTCAGTGAAAATGGCAAGAAGAAAATGTAATCAAGTCATAAGATTATCCTGCTATGTGAAATACGCTGCTCCCCAAAGGACTGTGGCAAGATTGATTTTAAATAGAAAATATCTCCGATTTTAAATATATTTAGATTATAATTGCCTGGGAATTGGCAAACTTTCTCATTTCCATAAAGGGCCAGATACTAAATACCTTAGGCTGTACAGGCTTTCAGATATCTCTCTCACAACTATTCACCCGTGCAGTGTAGCGTGAAGGCATCCACAAACAAAACATAAACACATAGGTGTGGCTGTTCCAATAAAACCTCACCAAACAGGCAGCACAGGCCACACACAGTATGCTGCCCCCTGCACTAGCTCATCTCAGTTTACCTGTCCTCTAGTTAGTAAAAAAGAAATCCAAAATTAAATTACACAAAAGTAATTCTTAAAAATTACTGTGTTTTGGACATTAAAATGGGGCCAAAGGTAGAATCCACTGAGATCAAAGTTCTTGACAAGCAGTCAGGAAACCTGAATGATTCTGTCCTTTGTGCTGCCAGTAACTAGCTGTGAGCTCTTGGGCAAATCACATATTCTCTCAGCTTCCATTACAGCATCTCTAATTAATTAATTTGAAAAAGTAGAGGAGGGATTCCTTCCAATTTTGCTATTATAAATTTCAGTTCAGCAAGCTTACTCCCACTGTTACCAATAAAAGTTTCAAAAGACTCCTCATTTAAGTAATTTACAACATAGTTCTGGTTAGACATGATGAGCTAAAAATGAAAGTTGGAGTATTAAAAGCAAAAAAAAAAAAAATGTATCCAAAAAACATGAAATACCCAAGGATAAAGTTAATGGATATACAGGATCTCTGCATTGAAATCTGTAAAACACTGCTGAGAAAAAATGAAGTAAATGGAAAAACATGTTTAATGGATTGGGTGACTTAATGTTGTTAAAGTATTAAGTCGATTTATAGATTCAGTGAATCCTAGTCAAAATGCACAAATCTTTTTCTGGGAGTAGTGTTAGAGATTGACAGACTTTATTTGGAAATGCAAAAGACCTAGAATAAACAAAGCTATTTGCAGAAAAAGAAATTAGAATGTCTGTTTTACCTGAGCTCAAGACTTACCAAGTTTTCACAAAAAGATAAACAGAATGGAACAGAAAACTAGATCCACAGATATATGGTCAAATTTTTTCATGCAAGGGCACCAGAACAATTTAATGGTGGAAGGAGAATCTTTGACAAGTGGTGCTGGAACCACTAAACATTCAGTAGAATGTTCAAAGGTACTTAATGCCTACCTACTTCATGGCATATAAAAATACTAATTCAAGGTGAATAACAAACCTGAATATTTGCTACAACTATTATACTCCTAAGAAAAATAAAACAGTATTTTCATTAGCTTGGGGTAGGTAACGACTTCTTAAAGAGCACACAGAAAGCATTAACTGTAAAACAAAAACTGATAAAGTGGATTTCACCAAAACTAAACCCTTCTCAACAGGTATATGGAAAAAACAAGCCATAGAGTGGGAAAAGATATTTGTGATACATCAATCTGACAATCCTTTATGTCCAGAATGCACAAAGGAATCTTACCCAATTAAAAGGAAAAAACCACATGAAAAGTACTCTCTATTAGTCATCAGGCAAATGCAAATTAAACCACCATGAGATACCACCACATACCCTGGAGCATGGTTAAAATGAAAAAGATGGACAATACCAAATGTCAGCAGGGATGTAAAAAACAACCAGAGTACAATGTGCTGGCAGGAATGGAAAATAGCAGTGGTTTTAGAAAACCGTTGGGCAGTTTCTTAAAAAGTTAAATATACAGCTACCATAAGACCTAGAAGTTCTACCGGTAGCTTTTTAACCAAAGAGAAATGAAAACATGTCCACAAATATCCCTGTACAAGAATTTTTGTATTTAGAATAGCTCCAAAGTGAAACAGCTCAGGGGTACATGAACAGAAGGATAGCTACGTAAACTATCATGCATTCAAACAGCACGAAACAATAAAAAGGAACAAACCAGGCTAAGCATGCTGGCTCACACCCCACAGCACTTTGGGAGGTCAAAGTGGGTGCATCACTTGAGGTCAGGAGTTCAAGACCAGCCTGACTAACATGGCAAAACCCTGTCTCTAATTAGCCGGGTGTGATGGCGCATACCTTTAATACCAGCTACTTGGGAGGCTGAGGCAGGAGAATTGTTTGAACCCGGGAGGTGGAGGTTGCAGTGAGCCAAGATTGTGTCATTGCACTCCAGCCTGGGCAACAAGAGTGAAACTCCCATTTCAAAAAAAACCAAAAAAGGAACGAACTGCTGATACAAGCACCGACACAGATGAATCTTAAAGACATCATGCTGAGTTACATAAGGCAAATGGTGCATGCTGTATGATTCCAGCTGTATGAGTTTGGGGATAAGGAAAACTAATCTGCAACAGAACAGGAGTGTGGTTAAAGGAGTGGACATTTGTCAAGCTTGATTAGACTGTATGCATTTAGATCTCTACATTTCATATGTAAATTATATCCCTCTTCTCTCCAAAACACAACAATAGTGATTAAAACTCTTGAGGTTAAGATTAAGGTGTTCAATCTAGCTTTTTAAATTCTGTAACAAATCAAATGTACAAGGTGGCCAATCTTGGACAATAAATACAATACATGGCTATTTTTCATTTTTATCAATTCAAATTGAGGTATGAGTTTAAAATGTATTTTTGATTAGTTTGCTGATGCTAGTCATCTTTCTCCCATCTATGTTGGTTCCATGGATTGGTACTTATTTCTTCTAAACATGCATAGGCCTCTATGGACTGAGCCACGTACCATCCCCATTACTGAGAACTATAATTCACAGTCTGACATTCTCTAAGTGATCTTTATAACACTTTAATACATTTTTCTTCTAAACTGAGGTTAGCTGGAAAAGTTTGAGATTCAACAATGAGCATCTGCCCTTCATCTACACCACTACTAGAGAAAGGTATTAATTACCTCTTAGTTTTCATGTGAAAACATTAAAACATAAGATCAAATGTGATTTCCCAACTAAAACTACTTGTAAATTTTGCATATTTCATAAACACCTCATCACACCAAAATATTGTTGAATTATAGTTAAAACTGGATTTCTAAACCATGAATAAAACCCAGTAGTACTATTTAGTCCTTCATAAATTTGATAGAAAAAAAATGAATGTTAACAGCTTTAGATAAGTGTAGCGCTAGCTGGCAGCCATTAATTGTTTGGCCTAATATTATGAAGGCTTTTCATGCTCTGTTTAACACATAAACAAAAAATGCCAATTTACCTTTACAAGTATATTCTGAAGGGCTTTTTTAAAAAGCATCCTATGACTCTATTTAAGGCACAACAGCAGCTAAGGATATGCAGCAAACTTAAGTGGCCAGCTAAAAACATTTTTCACAAATACAGCAATTAAATATTTTGAGTATAAAATGGTTTTGAAAAAGCCCAAATGATTCTGATTTTAAAACCTGATGACAGATTCATCTCATCAAGTACAAACATGTCGTTCAACGGTGGGTATTTTTTCCTGGTCACCTCCTCCCTATTTTCTCGGAGAGATACTTACACAAATTATACTGTGTTTTACTTCTTCCAAGACTTACCTGAGGCTCAACACTGTGTCCATGGGTATTCATTAAAAACTCTTATCACTGTGGTACCATTTCTTCTGCTTTTTAGAGCTTGTTTAGAATGCTAGATTCCAAGAAACTGTATAAATAAAGCCAATTTAGCGAGAAAACAGTGAAACCTGGCTGTCTGAACTGCCTGAATTTCACCTAATGGTGGAATGAGCACTCCCAGGTGCTTTGACCGGTTTACACAGCAGGCCTGGGTGAGATTACTGACTTTGTAAATGTCTGACATTTACATACATTTGTGCATTTACTGCACATACTTTAAAATAGGGGTTAAGTGCTGTCATTTTCATGATTTTGACAGCTGAAAAACTATGCTAGGGAGAGAGCTTTGTATGACACCCTAATCAGACCATGAAGGGACAGGTCTGAGTTGTTCATAGTGCAGAGCAAGGCATGGCTACAGGTGGCAGGCAAATATTTAATGCACTGAGCCTAATAAAAGATAAATAAGGACTCTCAGACTTGTGTGTGTGAAAGGATAGTTACATTAAGGTGTTTGGCATACACTTTTACATTTTTTAATAGGACTTTACTGGTCACTGTGGGGCCTAGATACAACTGAACTGTTCAATCCTAATCAAATGAAACTATTAGTACATTCTTATAAATCTTTTTGGGACAAAGTGCTTCCCTTACAAAATCCAGTGTAAATATTTTTTGGGCAAAGTAAATGTTTATAAATATTGGCATTTTATAACTTTCCTAGCATAGCTTGAGGACTGATAAGAAACTCAACAGAAACGGAGGCCCAATGGTTGGCATGAAGACTCTCTCTCTGCCCTAGGAGATTTTACTCACTTTGGGACAAAAAACAATATAGTAGCATCTTTTCACTGACCAAGGTAACCAGAGTGTTGATCAGATCACACTGATACCTACAGTGGCCAAAATTAAATGAGAAGCACGGTGCGTGTGTGCAAGGAAGTGGCAGGGGTACAGCATGTTAGAGCAGATGCATGTGAGAGTGCTGTGATGAAGGAAGCAGCCGAACAGCTGACAATTAAACCCAGAATAATTTCAGAGGTAAAAAATTACCACCTCTCTTCCTAGTGTCATTGAAAAAAAAAAAATTAGGCTTTTCCACTGATAGGTTACACACATTGAGGCAAAAACACACAGAAGCCAAATCAAGCCAACATAAAGCAGTAAGAAAATATAAAAATAGCCGGGCGCGGTGGCTCAAGCCTGTAATCCCAGCACTTTGGGAGGCTGAGGCGGGTGGATCACGAGGTCAAGAGATCGAGACCACCCTGGTCAACATGGTGAAACCCCGTCTCTACTAAAAATACAAAACATTAGCTGGGCATGGTGGTGCGTGCCTGTAGTCCCAGCTACTCAGGAGGTTGAGGCAGGAGAATTGCCTG
>NW_016107863.1:681852-725920 GCF_001604975.1 Cebus imitator
AAATGTTATTCTAGGTCTCGAAAATATAGATGTCTATAGATAAAGATTTGTTTTTGGGAAAACAAATCTAAAGTAAAAATATCAATTTTAGAAAAGATATTAACATATGCAGATATAGATAACACATGAATAATGCAAGAGATTTACAGAAATGTAGTTTTGGCACTTTTACTTGGATTTTTTGAAGAAAGTGAATACAAATATCATTGTACACAAATTCTCATTCTGGAGAAACAGGATGTAGAATTAAAAGGTGCAAACATCTCCCTTCTTAAAAATAACATTGAACGGATAACTGTACCTGTTAAATCTCCTGGTTGGCAACTTTTAAAATCTGGCTTCCACCTAACTCCACAAATTTGACAGTTATTTTTGTTTGTGTAAGTGATACTGGTTATCCACTTCCAGTATATGTACCATTCGGCCTGAGGTCCATAAATAATATTTTCAGTGTAGAAATCTTGAAATACTGGTCAGTAGATAAATTCTCCTGGAATTTCTTGTAGTAAAGGTTCCTCAAATTTAAATCGTTTGGAAATGGCCTTTTGCTCCATGTTCTCTTTTTCAGACTGTCTGCATTGTCCTAGAGTATATGAAGTAACTACAATTAACTCTTCGGTTACAATGGATTCCTTGGTTTCTGCTTTGTCAGTATCTGAATTAATTTCAGGCACAGAATGACCTTGGAGGGCATTTGCTGCTGCTTCTGCCTTTTCCATCCTGAAAGAAACCTCCTGAATATTACTCTGTGTCAACCAGGGGTGCTTTAGACATTCTTCAGCAGTGGCTCGATCTCTGTAAAGATACACGTGTTAAGACATGTTAGAACTTCAATTAAAATTAGAGCATAAGGTACTATATTTTGGGAAGTATGAAAAGCTGGCAAAAGTCTGTGATTCCTGAATAAAACTATTAGTTTTGGAGTTTGGGTATAATTTTCCAAAATGTTGAAATATTTTAAGTTATCCCTGAAATGCTCTCTAGAGACACCAAGAACAGATGAGAAGTATCTGCTAGAGTTTAGCTGTCAAAATTTCACTGTCAATTTCTACTCACCATGAATTATAAGTGCCATTTACTGCCATGACACATTTGTAATAATACAATTTTGCTAATTAATATTTAAATCCTGTTACATGGAGGTATAGTTCACTCTTTTTTTTTTTTTTTTTTTAAGACGGAGTCTTGCTCTGTCGCCAGGGTGGAGTACAGTGGCGCAATCTCAGTTCACTGCAACCTCCGCCTCCTGAGTTCAAGCGATTCTTCCGCCTTAGCCTCCCAATTAGCTGGGACCACAGACACGTGCCACCATGCCCAGCTAATTTTTGTATTTTTAGTACAGACAGGGTTTCACCATGTTGGCCAGGATGGTCTCGATCTCTTGACCTCATGATCCGCCCACCTTGGCCTCCCAAAGTGCTGGGATTATAGGCCACTGCACCCAGCCATGGTTCACATTTTCTAAAAATATTTTCGTTTTTGCCCCCTTTTCTTTCAACAGATATATTAAGCCAAGGGTTTCATCTAGTTTTATGTCAACATTTTTGTGTTTCCATCTTGGTGTTTTAGATGTTGAACTATTTTTGGTTGGAGGAGATTCAATAAAAAACTGACAAGATCAGTATTAAATAAAACTAATACTTACTCAGGTTTCTTAACTAAAAGTGTCCTGATGAAGTCAACAGCAGACTCAGACAAAATATCAAATTCTTCCTCAGAATAACTTAAATTCATCTGTGAGATGTTTAAGAATGTTTCTTGTTTATCATTGCCTAAGAAAGGTGATATTCCTGTAAGCATGACATATGTTAACACTCCAATGCTCCTAAATTAGGAAGAAAATGTAAGAAAAATTAGTACCATACTCATTTCTTGAAACTAATTTGATCAATTTTTCATTAATAACACTTACCACATATCTGTTGCCATGCTTATAGGATCATAACTAAGAATTTCAGGAGCTAGTATCAGAAAAAGAAGATAACATTTAGCTTTGTGCAAAAAATTCCTAATTTGCTCTTAGAGATGAAGCATTATAAACTATAAAGCACGTTTGGGCTAAAATGAAAGGTTACCATAAATGAATATGAATTAACACAGAACCTAACTAGATGTTTGTAATTAACTTGTTTACTTTTCACACTTCTGCCCTTGTTGAGTCCTAGTATTTTACAAATATTTAAATATTTTTAAAACACCAAATATAAACTGACAATTTCTGACACCTTCCTCTTTCACACCCTCTGTAATCATTGTCTCTATCAGATTATGGCTTTTAAAGCTTTCTCATTGCCACTGACATTTCTGCCACCCCATTGGCCCACTCTTGTCCCTGGCACTTTCTCCTCTTACCTGGGCCTTTTCAACTACTTGTCCCACCCCTCTGATCTTTTCTTTATGTTGCAGTCAGAGTGAGCTTTTTAAAACATCTACCCATTAACAAAAAGTCAGTCAACAAAGTTAAAACAAAAATTGGGCATTCTGAGACTACAGGCATGGGGACAAAGTTAACTAAGTTGCATCTATAGAACTGAGAAAGACAATATGCTTTGAGGCTGGGTGCCCAGCACTTTGCAAGGCCAAGGCGGGAAGATCGCTTAAACCAGGAGTTCAAGACCAGCGTGGGCAGCATAGTGAGACCTTGTCTCTATAAAAAGTAAACAAAACTCAGCTGAGTGGCATGGTGCATGCCTGTAGACCCAGCTACTGGGGAGGCTGAGGTGGGTGGATTGCTTGAGCCTGGGAGGTTGAGGCTGCAGTGAGCCAAGATAGTGCCACTGCACTCTAGCCTGGGTGACAGAGACCATGTCTCAGAAAAAAAAGCTTTGATATAAAGTAAATTGCTGCCACACAAACACAATAGAAAGGCACTGTCAAATATGCAAGGATTCAGGAAAAATATAAAAATCTACTCATAATCCAGTTAACTAAAGATGATTCTTTTTCAAAACTATGCAAATAAGGAAGCTAAACTATTAAAAGGCAGTCAATAAGTACTGAATCCATGGGAAAACAGATGAAAGACTAAAACACTGTGGTAATTACAATGTAAAAAAAGGAATGAAAATGTTCTAGTTCTACAAAGAGACTAAATACTCAAAGTCATGTATCTACTGCTTTGTTTGTGACAAACCCCCATAGAATAAATGAGTGGGAGTAAGAGGTTTGGAAGGAAATGCTAGGTACGCTAATCTCCTAAATTTTTATTTCTAAAATGGTTGAGAAACAGAGGTTGTGAATGTTACTTATAAGTTTTAAAAGAAATGACTAGGAAATTAAAAATGAAATGCATAGCATCCAAATTACTGGGGAAGAAACAATAAAACAGAGACCACATAGCAAGACTGTGGGAGGAGAGGTACAGGAAATACCAATAGCTTCCTTTATTGAGTGGTTATCATGTGCTGAATACTGGTTTAAGGGCTATGTATAGCAAATCCAATGAAATTGTTACGAATTCCCTATGAGGTTGGTACTATTACTAGCCCCATGTTATGGACAGAGGAATCTGAGGTATAAAGAGATTTAAGGGCCAAGGTCACATAGAAGGCAAATACAGGGGTAGAACTCACACCAGTTTCTGTATATATAAAATGACTATGGGAGGCTTAAACTCACCTTTTAAAAGGTGAGTCAGGGAAAGAAAAAGAGGTGAGTCCCTTTGTTTTTCTGTATTATATACTTCTGAATTATTTTTAGTTTTTTTCTTTTTGCATTGTGTTTGTGCTTCCAATGTAATATTTTGAGACAGGGAAAGGTACTTGGTAGAAAATTTAAAATTTACTAAGGAACAGAAAGCTCTAAAACAAAACACTAGCCTGGTCAACACAGTGAGATCCGTCTTTACCAAAAAAACGAACGGAAAATGGGCCCACTGTGCTGGTGGGTGCCTGTGGTCCCGGCTACTCGGGAGGCTGAGGCAGGAGGATCTCAAGTTGGGAACTGTAGCAAGCTATGATGGAGACACTGCACTCCAGCCTGGGTGACAGAATGAGACTGTCTCAAACAACAAAGAAAGCATTTAAAACAAAATCCCACCTCATTCAGGGCAGTGATTACTATTTTGATTTTTCAGCTCACAGACCTTTATTCTGCAGTCCTGTGTATTTGAACTTACAGTGGTACCCATTAAATTTGGCTAAAGTACTTGGGTTGCTGCTTTCCCTAAAGAAACATTATTAAGTTACAAAAACTTAATGGTTATGATGCATGTTAGCATAATGAAAAGTATTCCGGCCCATTAAAATATATAAAACAATTTAAAGGTTGTTTCTATGCCTGTGTCATCTTTTCTTACCTAATTAAGGATCTTTAAAAAAAATCTCTGAATTATTTTTTAGACTATCATTGCCATACAGCTTTGTTTTCTTCAACCCTATTGGCCCTCCTGAATCTCTGTGTTTTGGAAAGCTCTTCTCTTGTAATATCCTCAGTCTTTCAAGGACTACTCACTCTTTTTACCCTCTTCTCTGAAAGGAGACCCGCTCTCCTCATTCCCCCTCTTCTAGCCTATTTGCCCACTTCACACTTCTACCCTCAGGCAGAGTCCCTCAGGCCCAGGCCACAGCCTTCTCCATTCCGGCCACAGCCGCCTTCCTCTTCTCCCAGGTCTGCTGTCAGCTTAGGTTACTTCCACAATGATGTCCATGACCCAGACAGCTAAAGCTACCTTCACAGCTTCTTGATTTCCTGGTCTAAAGAACTGTCTTTCCAGCACTACATCCAAGGCCTCATAATTACAAAGCGCTATTTCGCCACTAAAATTTTGAATATTAATTTTATTTTAAAGACAGAATCTTGGTCTGTCACCCAGGCTGGAATGCAGTGGCATGATCTCGCCTCACCACAACCTCTGCCTCCCGGGTTCAAGCGATTCTCCTGCCTCTCAAGTAGCTGGGAATATAAATGCGCACCACCATGCCAGGCTAATTTTTGTATTTTTAGTAGAGATGGGGTTTTGCCATGTTGGCCAGGCTGGTTTCAAACTCCTGGCCTCAAATGATCTGCCTGCCTTGGCCTCCCAAAGTGCTGGGATTACAGGCATGAGCCACTGTGCCTCGCTTAAATATTAATATTCTAATCTCTGGTCACAACCTCTAAATTTCACAGCCTTATTCTACTACAGATACTTTTTAAAAACCTGTCATTCAAACTGTTAATCTTACAAACTCCTATTCTTCTTCCCGTCTGTCAAAGTCACAGTTGACTTTTTTACCCAACCTAGACCCATGGCGTATCATCATTCAGCTGCTCTCTTGCTGCTATTTCCATGTTTTAAGCTCCTTTTTCTTTCTGCCAGAAGCACTCAAGCATGGATCCAACCAAATGCCCTCTCTGCCCCACACTTCTGTGGAACCCTAGACTTGGCAATTCCTTTATCAATGCTTGTTATCAACCACAGCATCTTTAAAGGTCTTACTTGTTAAATATCCTTCCACCCTCAGATCAGCTAATATCCTACTTTGTTAAGAAAATCCTCTCCGATTTCTTTCAGAAGTAATCCCTTCAAATTCTCTTAGCCCTGTAGTGAAGAAAGAGTGAAAAGATCACCAGTTTGGTACCTTACTCTTGAGTTTTCCATGGTAAAATTTAACCCAAAGGAATAAATCTCAGATGGTAGAATTTCAATATAGCAGATAGCTGGCCCCACTATGAGTCATACCACATGGACAAGTCTCCTAATGAAGGTGATGCCTGACCCCAGGGCAAAACTACTTTTATGAATACTTACCCACATACTCAGGGGTACCCATAATTTCTCGGAGCTCTTCACTGCTCTTCAATATTCTTGAAAGGCCAAAGTCAACGATCTTAATGTCACCCAGTGGAGATTCATTTGTCAACAGAATATTCTGAGGCTAAAAAACAACACACCCTCACAGAAATCAACACAACTCTTAAGTACACAAAACATGTAGTCCATAAAACATACATTTCACCTGTGAAACTGAGACTGAGGAATTTAACAGCAAACAGTCATTTGTTAAAGAAATATTTTTACAATATACTTCCTATGTAGAAGGCTACAGGCCTAGTACTCTCTTATATTTTTAATATTTTCCCCTCCCCTGGCTTTTCCTCAGCATACCTAACGTGTTTCTGTCCCTACCTTATGCAATCCATTCCCCGTGACCCTGAGTCTCCTTCCAGGCAGCACACTCACTTCCTACTATTCCCTCAAAACTCAGCTTGTTGAAAGCATGGTCAAGTACAATTGGTATCATTTCTCATTCCAACTAAATCTCCTTTACCTCCTTGACTGAATCTGTCTTCATTAAGGTCACAATAACTTTAATAATTTAAAATTATTTAAAAATAACTTTAAAAACTGAAGACCCACCAAATCCTGTGTCTTTCAGGGACTATTTTGTATGCAATGATTTCTGTAGCACTGGGCACTGCCAAGCAGAAATTCCTCCCCGTTTTCTCCACCTTGGATCTCTTCTCTTGTTTCTACAGATCCCTTACTACTTCCTCTATGTTTTCCTTCTGTTGTCCTTTTAGATATTTGTGGTGTTCAGGATCTCTTGCTGCATGGCCCTCTTCCCCCACCACTCTGCATTCTATTTTTGAGCAATTTCATGTACTTCCAAAGCTTCAGCTGCCACTTAGATACTGATAACTTCTACCCTAAGTCCTCTCCAGACTTGTGAGTGGGGACATGTGGGGTGAGGATGCATATAGTAATGGGAAAGAGCTCCCCAGAGCCACAGAATCAGTGAGGTTCATATCCCTAGAGTCATTTTTACCCAATGGAAAATAACCTAAGATACTTTCACTATAAAAAGACAAGCAAATATGGACTAGAATGTAAAGTTCATTAAATTTTTAAAACACGAAATGTGAAAAAAAAGTTTGTGTTTGCATTATAAAGGGTCCTCACTTAGTTTCCTGCCATTAAGAATATTCCCAAAGGTAAGCTGAGAAACATCGGTAAATTACAAATACTTCACTACAACACCCAGTGTTTTATGATTGGGCCCCTGCTTCCTTTTCAAGATTAATTTCCTGTCATGGCTCCAAAGGCAATCTGGGCTCCAAATCAAACAGTCTGTAATCGGTAAATAAGACAGCTACTCCCACATCTCATGCCTATGCATGTGTACTGTCTTTGCTCAGGACACCCTCTCTCTTCCTCTCCCTGACAAATTTATTCTCATCCCTCACTCCATACATGATGGGTCTCAATAAAGCACCAATTCTTTTGCAAAGCCTGCCCTGGCCTCCCCTGCTCCTTCCAGGGTAGGCTTGATGGCTGCCCCATCCCTACTTCACAGCATGGTATATATAGCATGCTTAATCCACTGTTAGCTGTTTATGTTTCTTTCTCCATCACATTGGTCCCCTAGGTATATAGAATGAGTGTTCACATTTCCTTTCCTTCCATTCATATTCTGCACCTCCATCTGATGTTTGTCCTCTCCTTTTACTACAAATCACAAAATCCAGTGATATTTTTCAATGCTTTCTTCTGGACCACTCTCGTAGCAGTGTTTGACACACTTAGCTACTTCTTCCTTGTTTACATACTATTTTTCTCTTGGCTCCCATGACAAAACACTGTCCTAGCTTTCTTCCTATCTATCTCTGGCTGTGTCTTCCATCTCCTCTAATAGGCAGCCTTCTTTTACCTGGTCCACTGGATGCTGGGTTTCTCAAGGCTTGATCTTGAGACCTTTCCTCTTTTTCTGCACACTCTCACCTTGCATGATCTGTACCCAAGGCTTAAATATCACCTACAGCTTATGACTCACAATTTTTTTCTCTCTTTTGGATCTCTTCAACCAGCTGCTTATCTATTATCTCCCCTTTGATGTCTCAAAGGTACCTCAAATTCAACATGACCAAAGCCAGACTCCTATTTTCCTTCCTAAATCAGATTCTCACTATGCCAGTGACAGGTGTCTCAGTGAATGCTATGATCATACCTCTGAACAGGAGAGAACAATCCTCTTGGCCATTCCCTTCCTCCCTTCTCTTCCATTTAGCTAACATGTCACCATAGTTGATTTTAAATACTAAATTCTAAGCATTTCTAGACTTTGCCTTTTTCTCTCATCTACAGAAAATTAAAGCTACCTTTCTTGCTCTATTGCAATGGCCTCTTCAGTGGTTTGCTGGGATCTATTTTGCCTATATTGCAGCTGGAAGGCTCTTTTGTATTATACAAATTGGATCTGTTGTCCCCTTTCCTAAACCCTTCCACAGCTTCCCACTGCTCTTAGATAACCTCCAAACTCCTTCGCGTGGCGTGCATGTCCTGAGGTCCAGCTTCTGCCTAGCTAGCTCTCCAGAATCATCACATGCCACGATCCCCTTGGCTCCATGAAACTGGGTCCCATAGGACATTTTCCAGTTTCTCATACTTGCCATGCTCTCTCTCACAAGAATGAATCTGTATATGTATTCTCTCAGTCTAGAACACTTTTTTCTGTTCTTCTTTGCCTAGTCTCAACTTGGTGAGAAAACCTAAGATGGTAGTGAGGCAGATTACAATTCCCATTGATGAGAAGGGCTGCAATATGAAAAACGAAACTGAGTCATAGATGGTCCCTCTTTTTAAAAAGGGTCTTACCATCTACCCAACCGTCCATCCTACCCTTTTCTATTATGAAAATGCCTGTAGGTTTACCGGTCTGAATTCAGAGAATGGGAAGAATCTACACCTTCATGAGGACAGAGCCACAGTACTGATTACTCTTTTATCACTGTGATCAGTGCCTGCCACACATTAATATTTGTTGGGTGAATAAATATTTTATATAACTATAAAAAAATTAAGAGGGTGTCTATTTTGTGTCAGGACTAGTGTAGTATAAATATTAGCAATAAGAATGCCCTATTGTCAGAGTTTATAATCAAGAGAAAATAGATGGACCTGCCAGGCTCAACTCAATCTTCTATACATTGCACCATGACAGCAATATATACAAAGTGCTCAGGCAATAAATATATCAGAGTGATTAATTCTGCCTCGGAAAATTACAGAGGAGATAATGCGAGCAGACCCTGAAGGGTAAAATGATTTCCTAATTTACTCAACAAATATTTACTGACTGCCTAATGAGCTAGGCCCTGGGGAAATAAGAGAAAAACAAGACATGAGTCCTGTCTTTTGGAGCCTTACATTTTAATCGAGACAAATAAGTACACCTCAAGTCGCTTTAAGCACTAGGGGGAACTTAAAGCAGGGTGACGGGCGAGAGTGGTTGCTTGGGGTGTGTGTATGGACATGATATGTTTAGGGGAGTCAGAGAAGGCCTCTCTAAGAAGGCACCCTGAAGGAGGAAAGGACGATGCTAAAAAAGAGCCAGTCATGGCTCAGTGTCCTAGAGGGTTTGGGGTAAGCAGGAGGCATTCCATGCAGAGGGAGGAGCAAGTAGAGGCCCTACTGCCATGGAGCATTTGCAGGAAATCCTGTGTGGCTGGAGGACAGCACAAGCCAAAAGGGGTAGGAATGGTGGGAGGCATGAAGTTGGAAAGGAAATGGCTGGGATATCACAGGGCCCCGTAGGCTATCGTGGAGTAAATGGCAGAACGCCGGCCACATTTTCTTTGTTAATGAACTTCTAGTTGATTCTTCAGGAACAAAACACCTATGTAGCATCATGACTATGAGTCCTCAGACTTTTCAATGCAATTTTAGTTTTAGTAAGTTAATAAAATACTATAGTACAACAAAGGGGCTGAGTGCAGTGGCTCATGTCTGTAGTCCCAGCAATTTGGGAGGCCGAGGTGAGTGGATTGTTTGAGCTCAGGAGTTCGAGACCAGCCTGGACAACGTGATGAAAACCTGTCTCTACCAAAACCACAAAAAATTAGCCACACATGGTGGTACACACCTATAGTCCCAGCTCCTTGGGAGGCCAAAGGAGGAGGATCACCTGAGCCTGGGAGGCAGAGGTTGTAGTGAGCTGAGAGAGTGCTACTGCACTCCAATCTGGGTAACAGAGTGAGACCCCGTCTCAAGAAAAAACCAAACCAAACCAAAAACAAACAAAAAAAAAACTGTAGTACAACAAAATGTCAGTTATTCAGGCAAACTCAATAGGAGGGGTTTGGTTCAGTGACACATATTTGTAATTGAATGTTTTGCCTTTTCTAGTACACACAAAATGCCAAGTGAAATACTGCTAGGGGAAATCTTCACCAAATCTTGAGATTTTCTTGTGATTAGTAAACATGTACATTCTATGAATGTTCTTAAGTACCATTTGTTCCTTTAAAATAGTTTAAATGTTTTTCCCTTTTATGTGTTTACACTTTACATTCCCTGAGAAATGCTTTCTTTACAGCTAGTGCTCGACTTACGACCACGATTGGTTCCGACAGACCGGTCGTAACACGATTTGGTCGTAAGTTGAGTAGGCTATATGCAGGCGGAGATGGTACTGCTGCCAGAAGCTGGTCCGCACTGTCGTAGGCCCAGCTGGGCAATGTTTGCGCTGCCAGACGCAGAGCAGTCGTGGCTAGCGATTGTGGTTGTAAAGTCGAATGGTCGTAAGTTGCATAGGTCGTAAGTTGATCAATACCTGTAGTTACTATGCAAAAACTAATTGGTTTGGTGGTAATGCTGTAAATCCTAAATTAGTGTGATCAAATTATAATAATTTTATCGTATGAGAAATCTAGGCCCAGTTACAAGCATCTATGATACACTAATGTGAGAGACTTTCTGAAAATGAAGTTAAACAATTGAGAGAGAGGTTGCTAGAAACAACACATTTCTTTCTCATAAAATCAGTTATTTCATGGGATTTCACAGTTAATATTTATTATGTGGCTTTTTCCAACTATGCCCTATTTTGTCCACAGGGCTATTTTTAAAAATAGATCTTGCTTCTTTAAATAAAATATAAGTACAATTACAGGACTATAATCTGTCAGTTCTTGGATGGTAAAATAGATCTACTTCCAATAAGCTGAAATATTATATTTTGAAAACTAAGCTAAGTACCTCAGCATTTACCTCAGCAATTACAAAACTTCCTTTCCAGGGACTCCAGTTCATGATAAAAAAGTTGTGGCACACAAAACCTAGTTTTATTTAAAATGCATGAATACCAGGCAGTAAGGGAGAGAAAGAAGCAAGGTCAATCAATAGAGAGGTGATGATAGTGGAATAAGCAGAGAACCTGCAGATGGTCCTTAAATAGATGGAGGCTGTAGGGAAGTATTTTATTTATCTTGGTATCTTCATCTTTGTACATAATCCATTTAACATTTACTGAATAATCACCACTGGAGAAGATTTAGTGGCCAAGATCATTGTAAAATTGAGGTTAACCTGCTCAATAAGGCTTAAGGTATCATGGACAGGGTTTTAAGAGACATTTTATCAGACAATTAAAGTTCCAGTATATTAACTATTAAAACCCAGGTTAGAGTAGAGAAATAGATTAATATTCCTGTCTAAATTAATTTGGGGGACAGATTGGAAATGCTTTTGTTAATCCTGCTTTCAAGTAATATACTGATGCTTAAATTTAATACTCATATGGAAAGTCCCAGCTTCTGGCCACTTTTTTTGAAATTAATGTTTTAATAAAAAGTTTTTCAGACAGGGTCTCACTCTGTTCCCCAGGCTGAAATGCAGGGGTGCAATCATAGCTCACTGTACCCTTGAACTCCTGAGCTCAAGCAATCCTCCTGCCTCAGCTTCCTCTGTAGCCGGGACTACAGGAGTATGCCACCATGCCCAGCTAATTTATGTATTTTTAGTAGAAACCATTTTGGCCAGGATGGTCTCGATCTCTTGACCTTGTGATCTGCCCACTTCGGCCTCCCAAAGTGTTGGGATTACAGGCGTGAGCCACTATACTGGCCGATTTTTAAATTTTTTGCAGAGATGAGGTCTCACTATGTTGCCTAGCCTAAAAAACTTCTGGGCTCAAGTGGTGCTTCTATCTCACCCTCCCGAAGTGCTAGGGTTGCAGTTGTGAGCCACCACACCTGGCCTTTTTCTAGTTTACTTTTAACCATGAGCATAACTGGGTGGAAAAGTTAGTGATAGAATCTTAGTATGGTTGTTCCTTGGTATCTGGAGGGGACTGGTTCAGGGACTCCTTGCAGATACAAAATCTGCAATGGTCTAGTCCCTGATATGAAATGGTGTAGTATTTGCATATAACCTGCACACACCCTCTTGTATACTTTAAATCATCTCTAAGTTACTCAGAATAGCTATTATAATGCCACACATCACCTCATTTTTGTGGATTTAATGGAGTACTTGATAGGGGTCCAATTCAAGTTTAGCATTTTGGAACTTTGTGGAATTTTTTTTTCCCTTGAATATTTGCGACCTGTGGTTGGTTGAATCCATGGATGCAGAGGTCTGACTGTACTGACACTGCTAAAATACTGAATCAGTACAACAGCATTTGAAGAAAAAAAGAGCATTGGATTTTAAGACCAGATTTCTTTGTGCTATTTTTGGTCAGTCCTCCCTCCTTCTGACTGGAGTAAAACTAGGCCACTCTGCTGAATGACTAATTCACCAAATTCTTGAGATTGTTTTGGAACTTTTAGTTGGTTTTGTTCTGACTTTGCTAGAGTTGTTTCTCAGATTTGCAATTCCTGCAACATTTTATATATTAAATGAATGGGCTTTCTCTTAATCATGGTTTGTCTTTTCTATTTTTGTGGATTTATGGACTCATACTTTTATGGACTCCTACATCTGCATCTGCTACCTCCTCCCCCACCCCAAGAATTTTCCCAGTTCAATTTAAGATATTTGGCTGAGAGTCTTCAATGAATCAGTCTTTTGACAAACTGATCATTCAGGCTCTGCACTGAAGCCAAACAGTGTATTTCCCATAGCGTCAATTATATCCTTAATAGAAGTAACTATAATAGTTATTTTACCTTCCAACTAACTTCTGTCACTGGGACAGGAATTTCCCATTTTAACCAGCATGGAGACTAAATAGCCTAATAATTCAAATTACCATATATATTGGGATTATCAATTTTCAGAGAATGAAAACATAATATATTGAGCTTTGAAGCAATGTGGGAAAATAATTTTTAAAAAAATAGTCTAGTTTTTCAAGCTCTTCTAGAGACCAAGAGCCAACATTACAAGCACACACTGTTGAAGGCAGAGGATAGCAGACTCGCTTCGTCCAGACTCACAGAGGCAACCGGAAATGACCTTTTGGTAGAAATCACTCCTACCTGCATGGCTGCCACACCAACCCCACCTCTATCCTCTCCCTCCAATAGTTGACTCAGAGACATGTCTAACTACGCATGGAGGGGCATGAGGGCAGAAGTAAGGCTGAGAACCCTTTGGACCACTTTGTCTTCTAGTTCCTCTGGGTTGAGGAAAGGTGGAAAGTCCAGTTTCCAACATCAAAGCCCCATCATCATCATCATCATCAAGGCCTCCTCTACTAAATCTGGGAAGAATTCTACACCAAGTGTATTAGAGAGAAAGGAATGTGATTGATACTGAATGTACTGGGGAGAAAGGGATGTAATTTCCTTGTGCAAATACACACTTAAACTTGGTATTCAAGAACTTAATAGTCACCTCTGATGTTCTCAAGTAACATCAAAGATCCATGACACATGGAGTTGACAACCTGTTTGACTTGCTACTTAATTAGTTCTTGAATAGTCACAGGTTGAACTCTCATAAGCTGAAAAGCTCATTTCCTGTAGGTGCAATGCTATTTAAATTGGGGTTCTGTTCCTGGAAGTCCATCATAAGACTAGTAAAACAATTAAAAAATAAAACAGATATATGGTTTTGCAAAGTTAAGAGTGTAAAACCAAACATGAAAGAAGCTATAGCATAAACATTTCTTTTGGGAATTATTCTGCATGGCTAATACTGAGGCTTCTTAAAGTATCAGCCCAGTGAAAGTCTGGACTGCAGAGGTGATCTCTTTCTTGTAAATGTTCCCAAGCGAAGCAGGGAGGAAATTTCTTGCAGCAAGGATCTTTGAACTTCTTATGCATATGACAGACTGAAGGAGAAAAGCAAAGCCCCATCCAAGCTATGAAAGGTTTTAACTAGGTAACCTTCAGCATTAGCATCAGATCACCTCAGCATTAACATCCCTGGGACTACATGTGGGTGCGCACATGTCCACACGCTTTCAAAAAATGCCACTGTGTACCATGTGGCTACTGGGTCTTGAGTGTCCATTTTAGCCATGATATTAAGGTATTAAAAATTAATACCTTTGAGAAAAGAAAAATGTGTATAAAATGAATTTACATTGGCATATTTCAAAAGAGAACAAGAAAGCTTCCACAATGTTTTCTTCTCCCTGTATTTTTCTGTAGGAAACTCAGTTTTTTAGTAGGAAACTAGTATTTAAAAAGAAACTACCCTTCCACCTAAATTCAAATGGGACACTAACAAGTTTGCTTTAGAAGTCAACCTCCAGATTACACACACTGTTCACCATTCTTTTTTTTGAGACAGAGTCTCGTTCTGTCACCCAGGCTGCAGTGCAGTGGCACAATCTCGGCTGACTGCAACTGTCACCTCCCAGGTTCAAGTGATTCTCCTGTCTCAGCCTTCTGAGTAGCTGGATTACAGGCACCTGTTAATTTTTGTATTTTTAGTAGAGATGGGGTTTCACCATATTGACCAGGCTGGTCTCAAACTCCTGAACAAGTGATCCGCCCTCCTTGGCCTCCCAAAGTGCTGGGATTACAGGCATGAGTCACCGTGCCAAGCCTATACACTCTTTCTGAGAGTGTGCCATCATGCAATAAAAGTTCAGCATTTATACAGTATTAAATATATACATATATGAATTTATATGGTATGACTAAATAAACAAAGGCATTATGAAATGTGCCATATAGCAATTTTTTTTTTTTCTGAGACGAAGTCTTGTTCTGTTGCCCAGGCTGGAGTGCAATGGTGTTATCTCGGCTCACTGCAACCTCCATCTCCCGGGTTCAAGCAATTCTCCCACCTCAGCCTCTGGAGTAGTTGGGACTATAGGCGTGCACCACCATGCCGGCTAATTTTTTGTCTTTTTTTGTAAAGATGGGATTTCGCCATGTTGCGCAGGCTGGTCTTGAACTCCTGACCTCAAGTGATCTGCCTGCATTGGCCTCCCAAAGTGCTGGGATTACAGGCATCAGCCACCACACCTGGCCATATAGCAGTTCTTAAAGTGGCCCCTGGCCTGAAGTGTCAGCATCACCTGGCCCTATCCTGAATCAGAAACTTTAGGGTCATGGCCTAGCAATTTGTTTTAACAAGCCCTTCCAGGTGATTCTGACTCATTCTGAGTCAGAGAACCACTGCCATAAAGCATTTACTTTCTGCTAGAGGGGATACTACAGCAGAGGTCAAGGTAGATCAGCTGATGATTGTGTGAGATGACACTGCAGTTCAGGATGGGAAAGTTTTTTTTGGTGGAGGGAGGGGGATCCAGAGGCTTTGGGCTTCTCAGGTTACCTTCCTTCCTAACCCTATTTCCTTTTAGGCCATTTTTGTAACTGGAATAAACGATAGGAACTAGGGTTGCTGTGGCATGTTCTCTGTTTGAGGACTGTTTCATTTTCCCACAGTTGCACCTGGACTTGATATGAAAGTAACCATTAGAAAATTAACAGATCTTAAACTTGCCTACCAAGACACCTGCATCCTTTCCCCACTCAGTCCACATAAAGGTTGGGATGGCAGAAAGGGTTATACCTCTCCCCCCAGAGTTGGAGCCTATGACACTGATGACACTGGTGTGGCAAGTCAAAGTCCTACACCCACCAGCACACTTCTTAATTAATTAGTTCCAGATTGGTCTACGCTGGTGTAATCAGAGTGAATCTCAGAATTTTAGAAAGAGTTGTGAGTAGAGACTGACTTTACTGCTGAGTCTCTGGGTAGCTGTGAGGCTGAACAGCAGCATCTACTTTATTACCATCTTATTGTCATTCAAAGAAGACAGAGCTGAATGCTGGAGGAAAACTAGCAACAGTTTTTTTTTTGTTGTTGCTGTTGTTTTGTTTTTTTGAGATGGTGTCTCACTCTATTGCCCAGGCTGGAGTGCAATGGCGTGATCTTTGGCTCACTGTAACCTCTGCCTCCTGGATTCAAGCGATTCTCCTGCCTCGGCCTCCTAAGTAGCTGGAATTACAGGTGTGTGCCACCACACCTGGCTAACTTTTGTAGATTTAATAAAGACTGGGTGGGTTTCACCATGTTGGGCAGGCTGGTCTCGAACTCCTGAAGTGCCTCCCAAAGTGCTAGGATTACAGGCGTAAGCCACTGCGCTGGGCCCTAGTAACAGTTTTTGAGCCCTGAATATTGTCATAACTGAAGCTAGAATTATCCCTGGACTTGTTTGCCACTAAAATTTCCTTGTTTTGCTTATCCTGGTTTCAGCTGGCATCTTGATCACTTGAAAGGAACATAACGGATACACTGTTCTTTTTCTTTCCTTCCTCTTCTCTGCCTTTGACAATTTTAAATTAGAAATCTACCTGCCTCTAATCCCTTTCTCTGATTTATTTACTGCTGCCTATTTTCCAAAACACTGCTTCTCGAATATTCCTGGCTCAAAAATCATCTATGTCTTCATGACATGTGAAACCCCTAGAATCCAGCCTTTCCCCAGCTTTTAATATCTCCTAATCGATCTCTCAATTCCAGTGAAATGATTCCATTTATTTTTATCCCAAATGCAGCACAAATATTCCTAGCTCTTGAGGTAATTTTCTCTGACTCTTCTCAACTTCTCTAAATCCTAACTTTTTAAAATTTCTAGCTCAAGTTGTGTCTTATCATATTCTGAGTTCCTTTTTCTGGCATTGTATTATTATCTTTCCTCCCATGTACACATGTGTACATTATCTCCCTGATAAAACTAACTGGCTAGAGGATAGGAATAAAGACTCAATTCTAATATCCTTGTTACCTAATAATGCACAAACGTGATACATGTTTGAATAAATCGCTGTTAAATATTTTATGTCTTGAGTGTCATTCTTTAGCAATCTCAAAGTTGTAAAGTAATTTGAATCTTACCTTCAAATCAAGATGAACTACATCATGAGTGTGTAAAAAGTGAACACCTTCTAGAATCTGTCGCATAAGTCTTTGAACATCTTTTTCTTTAAAGGCTTCTTCTCTGTCTGCAACACACTGGTCAAAGATTTCACCCCCAGCAGCACTAGAGAACGGTAAAATTAAAGTAGTATATAACTCATAAGAAATGGCAAACACACTAAAACTACAGAGTAAATTAATTACAGTCTGGCGGTAACTGTATACTTTTTAAAAAATTTATTTTTATTTTAAAAAATAGAGATGAGACCTCACTATGTTAGCCAGGCTGTTCTCAAACTCCTGTGATCTAGCAGTTCTCCCACCTTGGCCTCCCAAGGTGTTGGGATTACAGGTTTAAGCCACTGTACCCAGCCTGTATGATTGTTAACATGGATTTGACAACCTGAATCAAAACACAGTATAAGCTGAGCCAACTCAGTCCCAAGCAGCTTGAGATGCACCACAACATAATGTACGGTTTACTAAACCCTCTGTGCATATAGGCCACAATTTGCTGGCAATAGAACTGTGTTCCTCAATTGAAATAAAGAATTGCATTTTGGCTGAAACAGTATCTTAATCTCAGTTTATTGTCATAGTCCTTCAGCCCAGGACTATCAATTTACATAAATACAAGGATTTCTTTACCTAAATTTTAAGAGCATTAGTCGCTTTACACTATAAAGTTACCCATTCTTGCTTTTTTTTTTTTTTGAGATGGAGTCTTGCTCTGTTGCCAGGCTGGAGTGCAATGGCCCAATCTCAGCTCACTGCAACCTCTGCATCCTGGGTTTAAGCAATTCCCCTGCCCCAGCCTTCTGAGTAGCCAGGATTACAGGCATGTGCTACCACACCTATTTTTTTTTTTTTTTTGTATTTTAGTAGAGATGGGGTTTTACCCTGTTGGCCAGGATAATCTCGATCTCCTGACCTCATGATCCACCCTACCTTGGCCTCCCAAAGTGCTGGGATTACAGGCATGAGCCACTGTGTCCGGCCCCATTCTTGCTTTAACAAATGGTTCCCTCTTGGTTTTCTCAACAATTTAAGTAGTTTACATAAGCACAAAACATACTGCTAACTACAGTTTTATGAAAATGTTCAAGGACGTATTTCAAATACAGACTATTGTAAGAAAATAAAGGCCAGGGCATGGTGGCTCATGCCTGTAATCCCAGCACTTTGGGAGGCCAAGGCAGGTGGATCACGTGTGGTTGGGAGTTGGAGACCAGCCTGACCAACATGGAGAAACCCCATCTCTATTAAAAATATAAAATTATAGGCCTCCATGGAGAAGTAAAAAAAATTAAGAAAAAAACCCACAAAAAAACAAAAATAAAATTAGCTGGGCGTGGTGGTATATGCCTGTAATCCCAGCTACTCGGGAGGCTGAGGCAGGAGAATCACTTGAACTTGGGAGACAGAGGTTGTGGTGAGCCAAGATCATGCCATTGCACTCCAGCCTGGGCAACAAGAGGAAAACTCCGTCTCAAAAAAAAAAAAAAAGAAAAAAAGAAAATTGAAAAGCTAGATTGAGTGACCATTAAGAGGACATTCCTCTCAAAAAAAAAAAAAAGACTACATTCCTCTCAGTACAACATAATCATATAACCCTGTTTAACTGGATTTTACCCATTAACTAATTACCATATTAACTAATATCACTAAACGTGATCTCACTAAAGAACAATCTGAGACGTTAAAAGCATCTCTTTAGTAACAGAAAATATAATATTACTTATTTTACACAAAATACTTCCCTTCACATAGAAATTAGAGAAGCCCTCCAATAGCTTTGCTTTGTTTATCTTTACAGCAAGATTACTTTTTAACCAAAAAATTTTACTGGGAAATTAATTTAAAAACTGTTGACAAAGTTTTATCAAAAACTACTTTTTTACAAAAAACATTTAGAATTTAAAAATTTCAACTTTCTAGTGGTCCTTGGAAAATTATGAGATGATTATCTTTTGACCAACATTATTCAGAGCCATATAACTGATGTTTAGAAGCTAACAGTAACAGTTTCCCTAGCTGCCCGCACCTTAGCTGTATCATAGCTCCCAGCCTCAGGCACCAAACACTTTTTTCTATCTAAACTAGCATTTCCATTTCTGTCCGGCTTTGAGGCCCAGTTTGGATCTTTACTTTCTCACTGTTGAAATCCAACAAAGCATCAAATATGTTAGGCCTTATGCTCTGTCCTAGAGATAGAAAGATAATTGCAAATAAGTATGTCTGGTCCTTCAAGCACTAGTGGGGAAGACAAAAATAAAAGATATTTAAATAACAAATACATATGCATTGATATATGCATGAAATTATATATTAAGTGACTTGATAACTTGGCAACTGAGCAATTAATTGGAAAGGAAGTAGAAAAAAATCTTAGAAATATGGCATTTATTCTGAGCCTTGAAGGATTACTAGGAGTTCACTAGATGAAATGGTAATAGCACATCCCAGGCAGAGGGAGCACACGTGTGAGGGCACATTGTGTGAAAAACACATGGCACACTCATTAAAGGGCAAGTGCCTACTTCCCCATCCAACCAAATGGTATGGCACTTGCCTTCTGGCTATAAACAACTAGAAAATTAAAGCATGTGAACCAACTGCTTCAGGCATTAGCACAACAGGTGTAAGACCATGAGCTGTGAGAAGTAAGCCCTCCAATCTTCCCACTTGGTAACAATTTATGGACAGTGTTACACGGTAGGGGAGGAACCCAAGCAGCGGCAGAATGTAGCAGCCTTGCTAAGCTGAGAAGACAGACTGGGAGTTTGGCAAGGCTAAGACAGCTGGAATTGGCAAGTGAATAACAGAGAGGAGGGGGCTGCACAGAGAGATCTACTCAATAGTAACTCGGAAATTATAAGGCTGAGAAATTCCCAGTGTTCATACAGAACAAGGTAAGACATTTGAATTTTGTCAAGCTGGAGTAGAAAAACCACTCTAAACACTGGGGCAATGAACAGATCCCTTTGGGAGGGCCATCCTTTGTATCAAGGCTAACCTAGTTCTAGGTCTGTCCTAACCAAGATGATCTACAAGTAATTTAAATGACTGCCAAAACAAACGCCATCATTCTTTAATGGAATAAAATCTTCTCAATCCTGCAACATTCCAAATATATGTCATTTTACCAAAAATTTCTAGATAACTGAAAATGCCACAAATTACAATGCATAACCAACAGGAAAAATAATAAAAGCAGACCCAGAAATGACAGAGATGATGGAATTGGCAGATAAGGACCTTAAAACAGGCATTATAAGGGATGCTCAATGATTTAAACTAAAACATGAACATAATCATGTAAGAGATGGAGGTTATGAAAAGAACCAAAAGGAACTTTCACAGGTGAAAAATACAGTACCTGAAACGAAAAACCCATTGGATAGTCTTTATAGCAGATCAGACACTGCAGAAGAATCAGTGAATTTTAAGACACAGCAAAATAAGCTGTCTATGTGAAGCACAGAGAGAGGGAGGGAGGGAAAAAAGACTGAACAAAACAAATAGGACCCCAGGGACCTATAGGATAGCATCAAGCCATTTAATACACTGTATTAGAAACATAATGGCTGAAAATCTCCAAATCTGATAAAAACTATAAAGAAAAAGATTTAAGGAGCTCAATGAACTCCAAGCAGGATAAATACAAATAAAACCAAGGCACCACACTCAAACTGCTAAAAGCCAGTGAGAAAGAGAAAAATCTTTTAAAAAGCACATTTATAGGTGAACCAAGGTAAGAATGATCACAGACTTCTTGTTGTAAATAATGTAGGGAAGACGACAATGGACTGACAAAAAAGAAGTGTGCTGAGAATGTAGGGTGAAGTAGAAAAGGACTAGGAGCAGGAGACAAGGTAGAATAGAAGAGAGAAGAGCACAGGATGAGGGCAAAACAACCCAAAAAATTCAGAGTAGGGCAATGATGGGCTAATATATACCACTAAATGCCTCCTCCTCCAGGAAGCACTCCTTAACCTGCCAGGAAAAGTAAAGGAGCACAGCATATGGATAAAAGCAGAAGCTTTGGAATCACACACTCCTGGACTAAATTCTGGCTCTGCTATTTGTAATATAGCACAACCTGAGGTTTTTTTTTTTTTTTTCCCCTGAGTTTTTTTTTTTTTTTTTTTTTTTGGGGACGGAGTTTCGCTCTTGTTACCCAGGCTGGAGTGCAATGGCACGATCTTGGCTCACCGCAATCTCCACCTCCTGGGTTCAGGCAATTCTCCTGCCTCAGCCTCCTGAGTAGCTGGGATTACAGGCACGCACCACCATGCCCAGCTAATTTTTTGTATTTTTAGTAGAGACGGGGTTTCACCATGTTGACCAGGATGGTCTCGATCTCTTGACCTCGTGATCCACCTGCCTCGGCCTCCCAAAGTGCTGGGATTACAGGCTTGAGCCACCGCGCCCGGCCATCGAGTTTTTTCTTATATAAAATTGTGTTCTAAAATTTATAAACAGTGTATATAAAGCATATAAATAATATATATAAAGCTGGAAGACTTAGCATAGTGCCTGGCACACAGTAAATGTTTAATACATTTTGACTATTATACTCTAGTTCACACAACTAATAAGAATTCCTAGTAAATCATCAACATTGCTGCAGTCATTTATAGGCTGAATATCCCTTCTCTTTAAATGTTTGTAACCAGAAGTGTTTGGGATTTCACATTTTTAAATATTAGCATATACATAATGAGCTATATTGGGGGAGGGGACCCAAGTATAACACACAATTTATTTATTTTTCATATGCAACTTACATATGTAGCCTGAAGGTAATTTTATCCAGTATTTTAAATAATTTTGTGCATGAAATAAGTTTGTGTACACTGAACCATCAGAAAACAAAGGTGTCACTATCTCAGCCACCATGTGGGATCACAGCAAGTTTACACTTACACACACCTGCTGCATTAGCACAGCCCCAACATCGTTATTCTGTCCTTAGCATCCTTAATTCCTGTAGAGGTGATCTCATCAGCTCTGGTCAACATCTTTCTGGGACAATACATGAGGTCAGATGTGGAATTTTCTACTGTGGCATCACTTAGTGTTCAAAGTTTCATACTTTGGGACATTTCAGATATCCAGGTTAAGAATGCTCAACCTCCATATCTATTTCCTTTGCTAGACTTTTAGCACGTGGAGATAAGGGGCTATTATTTTTTTTTACTTTTTATATTGTCAGCACCTATTAGTATCTAGTGCACATGGCAGGTGCTTCAAGAATGACTAACTGATGCAGTGATCATAACCTGCCTGTTTCCATAACAACAATCTATTGATGTGGCTACAAATTTTGATATCTTAGTAACCAGAGTATATCTCTAAGACTTCCTCTTCAAACTAAAAGTAGAACATAAAAATTTTTGGCCAAATCATACTGATTTTTGTTCTTAAAAAACCTGATCATCAAAGAACAGAAGCCACCAAAAGTTTCTAAGCAAGGGAATAATATCACCAAATCTATGTTTTTGTTACCTGTGTAATGGTAGCAGGAGGGATTTCCCAGAACTGAAGCCAGGGTGATCTGATGAGAAGCTACTGGAGAGGTTTAAGTGGAAGACTTGGTAATTCATTATACCTCACATGAGGGTTAAAGAGGATAAAGGAATTAAGGATAACTTCAAGGTTTTGAGCTTGAGCAATGAAACAGATGGGGATGATAAACAAAAGAAAAACAGGCCTTTAAAGGGCAGTGCAGGAATACTGATACTGATCTGCAGTTGGACACAGGTATATGCAACAAGCAGCTGGAGCTTAAGAAAGGAGCTGAGTTTAGAAACAAAGATTTGGAAATAATCAGCATGTAAATGACAGCTGAAGCCACGAAAATAGATTGTTATCATCCAGGGTAAATATATCAAACATAAATGTATGATACCAGCAACACTGATAGAACTGTGGGAAACGCTTAAATTTACATAGCAGAGAGAGAGAGATCCAAGATGGCCGACTAGCAGCAGCTCTGGATTGCAGCTCCCAGTGAAGGGGCAGGGAGCAAGTGGACGCCAGAATTCCAGACGAATTTTTGTTGCCGACGGACCAGGAGATTCCCAGCGGAGGAGCCCCACAGGTCACCAGCGAGACTCTTTTCGCCGGCGCCACCGTTTTGCTGGCGCCCCAGCGCCACGGTTCTCAGGGCGGAGTATGCGGGACTGGGTGCCCTTTTAGTTGGCGTTTGGAGCTCTGGAAAGGCAGAGTTGCCCATTCAGCTGGTTGAAAGGGGGACTGAAGCCGGGAGCCAGACCATGAGATTCCCGGGCAGAAAAGCACCACGAATCTCAGCACCGCTGTTTCAGCCAGAGCGGTCGCCGCATGGGAAATTGCATAGATCCTGGCACCTTTTCGGTGGGCGAATGGGGCACCTGGGCAAGAATCAACCGTTCAATCAGGAAAAGAAAAAATGGGGGCTCTGAGGCAGGGAGCCGGGTGATCAGGCTCGGCTGGTCCCACCCCCACAAAAAAACAGCAATTGGAAATGCTGAGGGCTGAGTTTCACAGCAAGCACAGCTGAACCCAGGAAGGTCCAGCTCTGTGGGGGAGGGGCGTCCACCAAAGGAAAATAAAGAAACAGAAATAACATCACTACCAACAAGCTGGATGTCCACTCAGAGACCCAATCTGAAAGTCAGCAATTACAGAGATGACAGGTGGATAAATCCACAAAGATAGGAAGAAACCAGCGCAAAAAGGCTGAAAATATCCGAAACCAGAATGCCTCTCCTTCTTCAGGGGATCGCAGCTCCTCATCAGCAAGGGAACAAGGCCTGATGGAGAATGAGTGTGATGAATTGTCAGAATCAGGCTTCAGAAGGTGGACAGTAAGAAACTTCTGTGAGCTAATATGTTCTAACCCAATGCAAAGAAACTGAGAACCTTGAAAAAAGGTTGATGAAATGCTAATGAGAATAGACAATTTAGAGAGGAATATAAGTGAATTAATGGAGCTGAAAAACACAATAAGAGAACTTTGGGAAGTATGCACAAGTTTTAACAGTCGAATTGATCGAGCAGAAGAAAGGACATCAGAGGTTAAAGACCAACTCAATGAAATAAAACGAGAAGACAAGATCAGAGAAAAAAGGGTAAAAAGGAATGAGCAAAGTCTCCAACAAATACGGGACTATGTGAAAAGACCTAATCTATGTTTGACAGGTGTACCTGAATGTGACGAAGAGAATCAATCCAAGTTGGAAAATATTCTTCAGGATATTATTCAGGAAAACTTTCCCAACCTACCAAGGCAGGACAATATTCAACTCCAGGTAATACAGAGAACACCACAAAGATATTCCTCAAGAGCAGCAACCCCGAGGCACATAATTGCCAGATTCACCAGAGTTGAAATGAAGGAGAAAATACTAAGGGCAGCCAGAGAGAAAGGTCAGGTTACCCACAAAGGGAAGCCTATCAGACTCACAGCAGATCTCTCAGCAGAAGCCCTACAAGCCAGACGAGAGTGGGGGGCCAATATTCAACATCCTTAAAGAAAAGGACTTTCAACCCAGAATTTCATATCCAGCCAAACTAAGCTTCATAAGTGGAGGAAAATAAAATCTTTTTTGAACAAGCAAGTACTCAGAGATTTCATCACCACCAGGCCTGCTTTACAAGAGCTTCTGAAAGAAGCACTACACATAGAAAGGAACAACCAGTATCAGCCATTCCAAAAATATACCAAAAGGTAAAAAGCATCAATATAATGAAGAATCTACATCAACTAATGGGCAAAACAGCCAGCTAGCATCAAATGGCAGTATTAAACTCATATATATTATTATTAATCCTAAATTTAAATCGACTAAATGCCCCAATCAAAAGACACAGATATGCAAATTGGATAAAAAGCCAAGACCCATTGGTACGCTGCATCCAGACCCGTCTCACATTCAAGGATACACAAAGACTCAAAACAAAGGGATGGAGGAAGATTTACCAACCAAATGGAGAGGAAAAATAAATAAATAAATAAATAAAAAGCAGGAGTTGCAATTCTCGCCTCTAATAAAATAGACTTTAAAGCAACAAAGGTCAAAAGAGTCAAAGAAGGACATTACATAATGGTAAAAGGATCAATGCAACAAGAAGAGCTAAGGATCCTAAACATATATGTACCCAATACAGGAGCACCCAGATACATAAGGCAAGTTCTTAATGACTTATAAAGAGACTTAGACTCCCACACAATAATAGTGGGAGACTTTAACATCACATTGCCAATATTAGACAGATCAACAAAACAGAAAATTAACAAGGATATCCAGGACTTGAACTCAGACCTAGAACGAGTAAACTTAATAAACATTTATAGAACTCTCCACCCCAAATCCACAAAACATACATTCTTATCAGTACCACATCACACCTACTCTAAAAGTGACTACATAATTGGAAGTAAATCACTCCTCAGTAATTGTATAGCATTTCACAGGTTTAAATGAAATATTGGTTGGCTGCTTGTTTGTTATTTTCCTCCCTTATTCCTTCCTGTCTCCATTGTTAAGCACAATTAACTGGCATAAAAGAGGTTTTCAATTCCCATTTTAGACTGCATTCTAGCCTGGGCAATAAAACAAAGACTCCTGTTCTCTCTCCCTGTTTCTCTTCCTTTTTCTTTCTCTCTTTCATTCTTTTTTTCTTTCTCTTTTTTTTTCTTTCTCTTCCTTTTTTTCTCCCCCCCCCAAAAAAAAAATTTTATATAGTAGAAAAGGATAAAAGGCTCTGAGAGGAGAAGGAGATTTTTAGAAATAGGCTGTGAAAGTCAAGAAGAACATAATTTCAAGAAAGAAGGGATAATGTCAAGTGTTTAAAAAGAGTAAGAACTAGAATGAATACTAAAATAAGGAGGCTGATTTTGGCACACAGGACTGGTGACCTCATGAAAGTATTAAAAGAGCAGATATCATTAGATTAAAAAGTGAATGGAGTATTGGCTCATGAACAGATGAATGGATCAATGAAGTAGAACAAAACTGATTGGAAGGTGAGGAATGCTATAAATTCAGGCTATTCTATTAAAAAGTATAGCAGTAAAGAGAAAGGTAAGACATAAGAGTCAAAGCCGAGGAAGGAATTTTAGCACAGAAGAGACTGAAATATTAGAAGACAAAGGGAAAAGAACCACCACAGGAGGAAGGACTAAAACTCTAGAAGAGGTTACATAACTTCCTCCTAGAAGAGGAAGGATGAGAATTAAAGAACTTAGATAAGGGTTTTAGCCTTGGAAATGATTAGCTGAAACTCTTCCATCGAACAGCAGGGAAGAGCATGAAAACAAAGACTGATATTAGAGGAAGAGGGGAGGGATGCTTGAGGAGTGTGATGCTTGAAGAGGGAGGGATGGCTTTGATTTCTCCATATGGGGGAGAAAAGACTAGGTATCTCATGAAAGGTGGGAAGCAGGTGACACAGTAAGTGTGGTAAAGATACTGATTAGCTCAGGGAGTAGGGGTGTTAAAAGGACATGATAAGAGATTAGGTACAGGTTTGCCAAGCTATACCATGAGCCCAGCTGAGGATGAATCTCTTACATTTGTACTAAGTAGATGAAAAATGATCCAAGTCCTTCCAAGAATGGTGAGAGCACAGGAGGGACACACAGCAGGCATTCTGGGTTTCAAATGGGCAAATGAGTTGCAGAAGATGACCAAGAGGAAGACGGAAATAACGTGAGGTGCTGGTAAGAGGAGTTCAATTAACTACCAAAGAGGAGATGGAAAGAAAAAGGACGAAAAAAGTCAGGAGCTGGCCAAAAGACTGGAAGAACTGAGAAGGGTCTGAGGATGAAAGGCTGAAGAGCAGATTTTGCAAGAATGAGAAGGAGATTTTGGAAAGAGAATAATATTTCAGATGTTTTTTTCTGGATCAATTTCCAATTCTACCTTGATCCTTTCTGAAATAAACAGGAAAAAAACAAAAACAAAAACCTTGGTAAGCAGCAGGCTTCTATATGAGATTCCTAAATTTATTTTTTAAAAAAACTTTTAACCATTCTGCCATTTTTGGATATTTCTACTATCATAAATTTAAAATAGATTGTGATGGACAATTTTGTGCTTCTCGTGTTCTTATTTATTTAGAAGGGATTCCTACAAACAAAATTATTGAATTAAAATATATGAACACAATGTTTTTGAATTACACTATCAAGAGTAACATGCTTAATATTTTAGCCATCCAGACTTCACCCTCTATACACTTTTAAATAAAAACAACATAATGCCATACACATTATTTTGTAACATGCTTTTTTAAACTTAATATTTTAAATCTTTGAGATATTTACAGTTAGCTTAGCTTTTTAATGACTGCCCAGTAATCTACTTTGTGATATTATCACTTATTAAGGAAACCATTTTCTAACAAACATTTTGATTATTTCTACCTTTTTGCTACATAGAGAATACCATAAGGAACATTTTGGTAACACAGCTTTGCAAAACTGCCTAATATTTCCTTGTGAAAAAATTAATAAAAGTAAAATTAAGCCATGTGTGGTGGTTCATGCTTATAGTCCCAGCATTTTGGGAGGCTGAGGCAGGAGGATTGCTTGAAGCCAGGAGTTTGAGACAAGCCTGGTAAATGTAGTGAAACCCCATTATGTACCATAAAAAAAATTTTTAAGTAAAATTGCTGAGTTAAAAAGTATTTTTTAAGGCTTTTGATACATACTTCAGACTGTCCTCCAGAAAAGTTATACTAAAATGACTCAATCAATGAATATCACTTTTGTTTAAAAGCATTGCCAATATGATGGGGGAAATTCAGAACTTATTTTAAAATTTACATTATAAAAAATATTTTTCATGTGTATATAGGCAATTTACATTCATGCGTGTCTGTAAAAATTTCTCTTCATATCATTTGTTCATTTTTTAAAATCAGAGCTGATCATAATCCTGAAACACACAATCTCAGATGCCATGATCCAGAATGTCAAAATTCCAAAACATTAAAATCCTGAAAGATAAAAAAAATCCCTAAAGTCTAAAATCCCCAAATCACAATCTTGAACAATTAAAATCTTGAATGTTGAAATCCTGAAAGCTGAATTCTGGGGCAGGGATTTCCAGTGTGTTTTCAGTTGATGCAGACTAGGTGCATCATGGTAGGTGCATCACATTAGGTGGAACTATTACTGTCTTTATTTGGAAATTAAGTACAGTTTAAAGGAGATGCATTATGGGTGCCAAACTGACAAGGGGTGGATTTATGGTCTTAATTTCAGTTGTTGACTTGACTGGATTAAGGAATACATAGAAATTTAGTAAATTATTATTTTGGGAGTGTCCGTGAGGGTGTTTCCAGAGATTAGTGTGTGAGTCCAAATGGACTAGGTAGGAAAGATCTGCCTTCCGTGTTGGCAGGCACCATCTGATCAGAGAGAAGAAATACAGAAGGCAAGCCGGTCTCTGAGAGCTGGGAACTATTTTTCTCTTGCTGCCGTGGACATCAGAACTTCAGCCTTTAAATGCCAGGACTTATACCAGACCACCCCTACTCCATACACTCCCATTCCCTGGGGTTCTGAGGCTTTTGGCCTTGCATTGAAAGTTAAACATTGGTTTCCCTGGTTCTGAGGCCTTTGCACTTGGACTGAGCCATGTTACCAGCATCTCAAGGTATCCAGCTCACAGGCCTGTTGTGGAACTTCTCAGTCACCATTAGCACAGGAGCCAGTTTTCCTAATAAATCCCTTCTCATATATATACACATGTCTTATTGGTTCTGTCTCTCTGGAGAAGCCTGACTAATAAATAATAAATATTTGGTACTGGGGAAGCCCCATATCATTCCTTCTCACTATATTCCTTAGAATACGATGGAAGAGATCTGTGAAATTGTTCCTTCCAAAAAGGCTGTGATTAAGTTAAGCATACAAGGCTACCTAGTGGTTTAAAAGCTAATTATTATTGGTGCTTTGAAAGCAGAAAATAATTGCAATGCTTAGCAATAACGAGGCTTTCAAGTGAACAACACACACTTATAAAATTTGTACATCACAATCACTCTCCAAATACAAGTGCAGCAGGTGTTTCAAAGGTTATAGAAGTGAAAACGCAGGTGAAAAATGTAAAAAATCTCCCCTGACAAATTATTCAATCCTGTACAACTTCTGCCCCTTCACATATAGCACCAATTCACTATGCTATGCATTTCATCTTCACATTATTTTCATTACTGGAGGTATGAATTGGATGAAAACTTGGAGAGTTCTAATTCATTTTATGAATATTTTGCAAATTTGACTCCAAGAAAATACATTATCACAATGTTGATTGTGTGTACGTGAAAACATTGAGGATGGGCTTGGTGGCTCATGCCTGTAATCTCAGCACTTTGGGATCACCTGAGGTGGGTGGATCACCTGAGGTCAGGAGCTCAAGACCAGCCTGGCCAACATGGTGAAATCCCATCTCTACTAAAAATACAAAAAAATTAGCTGGGTGTGGTGGTGCGTGCCTGTAATCCCAGCTACTCAGGAGGCTGAGGCAGGAGAATTGCTTGAACTAGGAGGTGAAGGCTGCAGTGAGCCGAGATCACAGCACTGCTCTCCAGCCTGGGTAACAGAGGGAGACTCCCTCTCAAAAACAACAAAACAACAACAAAAACATTGAAACTTTCTTAATAAATGAAGAGGTGTCCTTTTTGTACATCTGCATTTGTGAAACAAAATTTCTTGAGATCTTTGCTCTTTGGGAAACTGCATATGTGGTGATGACTCATTGAGGTCTTTGATCAATCTTGTCAAGACATTTCAAATGACCATATTTATCAATCTAGGTGTACAGAATTACCAACTATGGGGGTATAGGTTTATATATTTCACTTTTTGACCTATTTCTTTTATGAATATGGCTTATCTGCTCATAACTGTTACTGTTATTTGTGTGATGTTAGTATATCTGAGTGTTATGCTTGTAAAAACACATGTTATTACTGCCTGTTTTAGCATGTAAAGTGGCCTATGAAATGTCATGCATTACAATTTTATTTTTAATTGACATATAATTGGACAATTTATAGTATAGTTATTTTTGTGTTTCCTAAATAAATCCCCGTTCAAAATGTAAATAAATTTCTTTTTGGTTTTTGAGACAGCATCTCACTCTGTCACCCAGGCTGAAGTGCAGTGATGCTATCTTGGCTCACTGCAGCCTTGATGTCCTGGGGTTAGGTGATCCTTCCACCTTAGCCTCCCAAGTAGCTGGGATTACAGGCATGCACTACCATGCTCAGCTAATTTTTGTATTTTTTGTAGAGATAGGGTTTTGCTATGTGGCCCAAGGTGGTCTCCAACTCCTGGACTCAAGCAATCCTCCCGCTTCAGCTTCCCAAAGTGCTGGGATTTGGCCAGCCTCAGTGGCTTACACCTGTAATCCCAGCATTTTGGGAGGCTGAGGCAGTTGGATCATCTGAAGTCAGGAGTTTGAAACCAGCCTGACCAACATAGTGAAATCCTGTCTGTAATAAAAAATACAAAAAATTAGCCAGGCATGGAGGTGGATGCCTGTAATCCCAGATACTCGGGAGGCTGAGGCAAGAGTCACTTGAACCCAGGAGGTGGAGGTTGCAGTGAGCTGAGATTGTGCCATTGCACTCCAGCCTGGGCAACAAGAGCAACACTCTATCTCAAAATAATAACAACAACAAAGTGTTGGGACCACAGGCATGAGCCACTGCACCTGGCCAAATAAATGTCTTTTAGATAATTTTTTAGAATTATTTTTTCCATAATTATATTTTCAGGATTTTGATCTTTTGGGATTGCGATTTTTGAGATTTTAGACCCTTGGGATTTTGATCTTTTGAGATTTCAACACTTGGGATTGCGCCTTTTGGGATTATGGTTCAAACCCTTTTTAAACTGGGAGGTTCATATGTTTGTGTACATTTGCAAGATCTGGTTATATATTCAAGCAACTTTAATCGCTTTGGCTAGACAAACACTAGAGATATTTTTCCCAGATTGTCTTTTCATTTTGTTTGGATTTATTGATGTACCAAGACTTTTTCTTCTTTTTAATTATTTTTTAAAAGATAAAGGGTTTTGGTATGTTGCTCAGGCTGGTCTCAAACTCCTGTGCTCAAGTAATCCTTCCTGTCTTGGCCTCCCGAAGTGCTGGGATTATAGGTGGGAATATTAAGGCTTTTAATGTATTCAGATTTATCAATCTTCTCCTTTGGTAGGAAAAGCAGAGCGGAAACCACGATTTCTTTTTTTTTGAGACAGAGTTTTGCTCTTGTTGCCTGGGCTGGAGTGCAATGGCATGACCTTGGCTCAGGGCAACCTCTGCCTCCCAGATTCAAGCGATGCTTCTGCCTCAGCTTCCAGAAGAGCTGAGATTACAGGTGTATGCCACCATGCCTGGCTAATTTTTTATATTTTTAGTAGAGACAGGTTTTCACCATGTTGGCAAGGCTGGTCTCGAACTCCTGACCTCAGGTGATCCACCCACCTCGGCCTCCCAAAGTGCTAGGATTACAGACGTGAGCAACCATGTCTGGCCTGAAACCAGGACTTCTTAAGGAGAAAGAACAGTCCTTCATTTTTCAAAGCTGTTTTCTATACTGTATCTATTTAAATTGAAAACATAGTAAGAATCAAGACTACTGTTTCTAAAAGAAAGGAGATTAACTCAGACTATAAAAACATGTAAGGATTATAAAATGCCTTTTATTTTAATATTAGTTTGGTATTACTTTGTTAAGAATGTTTCTAATAAAATCATAAGATAACTTTATGTCCTATTGAGAATTTCATTAAAGAATGAAAATATAAAAGCTAATAGACATGCATCCTTGCAAATTTGGAACATGTAAAATTAATAAGAGGAACACTTGAAGATGATCTAGAAAATTCTGAGATTTCCAGAGAACCAGGCCTGGCAATATTATCACAGATGAGTGGCATCCCGTAAAGGAAGTGTAGACGAACAAACAAACTTAATCTAAGAAAGACAATACTTACTATTCCAGAACTAAGATCATTTCTGACGGAGTCTCATAAACTTCATGTAAATTAATGACCCAAGGATTGTCCTGTGCTAGTTCAAGTACAGCAATCTCATGAATTATTTCCATCCGACAATCTTGGCCTTTTCTTCTTTTTCTCATGAACTTTGCAGCAAATTCTTTCCCCGAATCTTTCTTTATACATTTTCTCACCACTGCAAATTTCCCCCTAGAATTAAAAACATTCACTGTTAAAGTTGACAACTTTCCAGAGATGGCAGATTTAAATTTCCAAATACCCATTGGTGGGTATTTAAATTTAGCTCATATACAATCACAAAAGTAGAAATATCACTTAGAAATTTATATAGGCGACATCTCTAGATTTGTAGATTTATCATATAAAAATGTGTAAATTTGCAAAATTCACTTTCTAAATAAAAACAAATATTAAAGTCCATATTTTTTGCAGTTACACATAACTTAATTTTTTGCACATTTATACATAAAATGACTTAAGTCTTTAAAAAAGCCATTTGAGCCCAGGCACAGTGGGTCACCTTTGTAATCTTAGCACTTTGGGAGGCTGAGGCGGGTGGATCATGTGAGGTCAGTAGTTCCGGACCAACCTGGCCAACATGGTGAAACCCCGTCTCTACTAAAAATACAAAAATTAGCCAGGTGTGGTAGTGCATGCCTGTAATCTCAGCCACTCAGGAGGCTGAGGCATGGGAATTACTTAAACCTGGGAGGTGGAGGTTGCAGTGAGCTGAGATCATGCCACTGCACTTCTGCCTGGGGGACAGAGAGAGACTGTCTCCAAGAAAAAAAAAAAAAAAAGAACAAAAGCCATTTGATCTTTTAACAGAAACTGGTCACCAGAATCCCTAATATGATGAATTTCACTGCTGCTAATTGACTCTAAAGAGCACTATCACTTTCTAAATGTAAGGATCTCACTCATCTAACATTTTAACTACAGCATCAGCTAGAAATGTTGCATTTTCCCATAAAGACAGATACAGCAAAGCGTTATCTTGATACATCACTATTTGTCATAAAACTAATAAGCAGGTAAACTGGGGACTCAATATGGCATACTGATTAAAGGTATGAGCTCTGGAATTAGACCTATGTGGACTTGAACCCTGCAAAAGGCACCTGATAATAACCTTAGGTGGTTTATTTAACCTCTTTTAGTTTCATTTTTCTTTTTCCTTTCTTTCTTTTTTCTTTCTTTCTTTTTTTTTTTTTTTTTNTGGGTCTATGTTGCTCGGGCTAGTATTGAACTCCTTGCCTCAGGTGATCCTGCCACCTCAGCCTCCTGAGTAGCTATGAGTAAAGGCATGAGCCTCCATGCCCTAAGTCTCATTTTTCTAACCAGTATAATAGAGATACAAATGGCATCTACTTCCCAAGGTTGTGAGAATTAAAGCATATAATAGATTTCAATTGCTTAGCATGGTACTTGCCACATAGTAAGTGCTCAATAAAATATTACTAGTCACAGAAACATCCTTCAGGTCTGATAGCCATCACCCATAAATATCCACTGAATCCTTAGGTTGAAAGGCAACTTAGAAATCATATAGTATTTTACCTAATGCCAAATCCCAATGTCTTATTTCAAACTGTGAGGTAATCTTTTCTACTACGGGGTACATATTTTAATAAGGTTATCATTACAAGCCTAAACCTGACTTCAGCTGAAGGGATAAGTTAGGGTCCTCTGCTGAGCAGTACAGACTAGACCTCACTCTCTTTTCCATATGGTAGTCTATCAGATAGTGAACACAGCAAACACCATTTGTTAGCTGCCACTCTCTCTTCCCTTTCCCAGTATGCAGTCAATCCTCATCCCCATAGGTTTTTTTTTTTTTTTTTCTTCAAGAGATGGGGTCTCACTCTGTTGCCCAGGCTGGAGTGCAGTGGCACAATCATGGCTCAATGCAGCCTTGGACTTCGGGGCTCAAGTAATCCTCCCACCTTAGCCTCCTGTGTAGCTGGAATTACAAGCACATGCCACCATGCCTGGCTAGTTTAAAAAAAAAATTTTTTTTTTTAAGTAAAGATGGGGTTTCGTCATGTTGGCCAGACTGGTCTCAAACACCTGGCCTCAAGTGATCTGTCCACCCCGGCCTCCCAAAGTGCTGGGATTATAGGCGTGAGCCACCACGCCTAGCCTGCCCCGTTAAATTCTAACTTCTAGGCTTTGATCTGGCATTCTAGACCTTGCTGACCTAATTTTGAGTAGTAATTCTTCCTTGCCAGCTACTGTTAACTGCAAATATGATTTTCATGTCTTCCATGTTTTTACTATCATTAGTAATACACATGTGGGATGACAAATCCTTAGGCATAGCCCTATGGCTGTTCAATTTGGTAACAACCTACCTAACAGCACCCTTATTCAGATCAAAGTTCTTTTATTCACAGAAATATGAAAGACTTCTACAGATATGGGAGAGAGTAACTATAAATGAATTCCTCAAAGACTAATACCTTTAGTTTTATCCCACAAAATCATTAGGCCAACATCCTCATCAAGCTTTAAAAGGTTCCCAATGATCTCTGGAAAGAAAACAATTATTAATAATTTGATGTTTTCATCCTACATGTCTGGAAGTTTCAAGAGAAGAGAAAGTTTAATTTGTGAAAAATTCGTCTGAAATGAAGCCTCAACATATAATTGGCAGCAAGCATGTTTCTGGTAAATTACAAATGACTCACTAGAATGGCCCTCAAACACCTATCACACATACACAAATGTTTATTGCTGCCACACCTGACATTCAAAGCAATAAAGTACTATGCAGTAAGTAAAAAACTACGTATTACGTAGCCTGAAAGTATATTTTTAAAGACCACATAGGAAGACAGCTAATTCAGCAAACAGAATTGGAACTCAAAATTACATCAGTAGTCTAAAATGCTAGATCAAAACGTAGAAGTTAGAATTTAACAGGGCAAATTAAACATGGACTCACACACATTGCTGACCTGTGAACTCTGAGACCCTGTTACAGAACAGCCGTTGCTAAATTCTGGGGCCTCTTCCCTATACTGATCATCTGCTGCTCACACTCCTCGCCCATTCCTTTAGGACCCAGAATGTAGTTCTCACGGCTCTCCTTTCATACCAATGACTACTCTGACACCCCTTTTTTTTTCTGGAAACATTCCTCACAGTTCTAGGTTTATTCTTTTCTTTCCACCATATTGTGTACTATACTGGGGGGTCAGCAAACTTTTCTGTAAAGGGAAAGCAAGATAGTAAATATTTTTGGCTTTGCGGATAAGAGGGTCTCTACAGCAACGACTCAAGTCCACTGTTGTAGAATGAAAGCAGCCATACAAGAAAGGTAAATGAATGGGTATGTTTGGCTTCCAATGAAACTTTATGGATGCTGAAATGTGAATTTCATAAGATTTTCATGTTATTAAATATTACTTATTCTCATTTTTTTCAACTATTAAAAAATGTAAAACATAAAAACAGCTTGCGAGACTTACAAAAATAGGTGGCTGGCTGTAGTTTGCTAACCCCTGCTATATCCCATGCTGAATAAAACTCTTCCATCATTTTAATACCACATACCACTGAAACTGACATGACAGCATGCCTTCATCTCTAAATGACTGGTGCAATGGGAGGAGGACTCTTCAAACCACTCAAGGAGTGAGTCAGAGGAGATAATAACAGATTTCTGGGAATTGTTCTATACAGCTACACTGTATAAAGAAACATGAAATTCAGCATTCAAGCTGTGAAGTCCCAGTGTATAGGCTCAGAATTATATTGAGAGTTCCCTAAATTCCATACCCCAAAAGGGCTCCAACATGCATATATTACCAGGACTTTATGGTAAAGTTTGTGACAGTACCTCAACCTTTAACTTTAGGTTACTGAATCCTCTACAAAACATTTTAAAAATGATGTTTCTCAGCCGGGCGCAGTGCCTCACACCTGTAATCCCAGCACTTTGGGAGGCTGAGACGGGTGGATCACAAGGTCAGGAGTTCAAGACCAGTCTGACCAACATGGTGAAAACCCATCTCTACTAAAAATACAAAAATTAGCTGGGCGTGGTGGTGCACGCCTGTAATCCCAGCTACTCAGGAGGCTGGGGCAGGAGAATTGCCTGAACCTGGGAGACGGAGGTTGCAGTGAGTCAAGACTGTGCCACTGCACTCCAGCCTGGGTGACAGGGTGGTGAGACTTCCTCTCCAGAAAAAAAAAAAAAAAAAAAAAAAAAATGATGTTTCTCTGACACTAGGGGCCACAGTTACATGCAGCTGACTTGGGGCTGATGAGGTCCAAGGGCATAAGATGTTTGTGGCATATCTACTTTTTTTTGTTGTTGACTCAAAAGCCAAACTTCTTCCTGGAATACACAGTTGCCATACTTTTCAGGGTTTTTTCATTTCAAAAACATCTGTATTTCACTAATACGTACAAAACTGAGAACTTAGGTTTTCATTAAATATTTTGGGATGAATATCAGAAACGAACACATTTCAGAACTACTGACTGAAAACATATTCCAGAGAGGTGGGAAAGGCAAGACACATAAACAATAACAAGAGGAGGTGACATTTCAGTGAGACCCACCAGTCCAAGCTCTCTAAGAACTCTGCATTAACAGTGCCTAAAAACAGTGCTTAGGAAGACAGGGTGAATATCTTTAGGTAGGTATGTTTGCTAAGGAGTTTGGGCTTCATCAGGCTTTACACTGGAACCTATTAGAATTCTGAAAATAATTGTTCAAAAAAGATAATTCTGGCTGGGCACAGCAGCTCATGCCTGTAATACCAGCACTTTGGGAGACTGAGGTAGGTGGATTGCTTAAGCCTGAGAGATCAAGACCAGCCTGGGCAACATGGTGAAACCCTGTCTCTACAAAAACTACAAAAATTAGATGGACATGGTTGTGCACACCAGTAGTCTAGGCACTTGGGAGGCTGGGATGGGAGGATCACTTGAGCCTGGGACATCTAGGCTGCTGAGATCATGTAAGTGCGCTCCAGCCTGGGCAACAGGATGAGACCCTAAAAAATCAAAGAGATCATTCTAATAGTGTTGTGAAGAGTGGATTGCCAAGTGATAACTAGGAACAGAGAGGCCAATAAAATAATTTAAAGCAGTAGGCCTGAACTCCAGTGGCAGCAGTAGAGACTGGGAAAAAAGAATACATTTAAAAGCCAATCAAAGTCAACATTTATTGGCACTCACTGAAAGATTTGAGTTGCCGGCAGAGATGAGAGGAGGGAAAGGTGAAAGTTCAGGATGACTTTTAGATTTTTAATATAGGTACTGTGTAAATGTGGTACCAGTTATAGTACCACTGAGATAAAGATGATGAAAAGAGTAAGAGATTTTTTGGGAAAGATCATATGCTAGGTTTTGGACAGAAGTTTGAGCTGCATTTCTTGGTAAAAAGAATCCTATTTATTGAAGGGATTCCAAACATAAATTCAAGTGTTGGATTATAGGCAAAGGTGAAGAGATAATACAATATATAAGGTTTAGGTAAACATCAGAAAATGTAGATGTTAATTTGAGCAGTTCACGGGGGAAGTAAAATAATGTCCAAGGTTCTCTTTTATTCTAGGCTAAAGTGCTTTGTTTATACCTTTATAATATTTATGTCAATCTTACATATTAAAACTTGTATTATGTCTCCCAGCTGAACTGTTTCAGAGACCTCACTTATTATTCATCTTTTTATCTCCATAGTGCGCTGCACATGGCAAGTGTGCAAATATAATCAGCACATCTAGTATATATACTGCTCTTATTATTTTGTTAAATAAGTTTTATGGCAACTTAACCTCTTAACATTTAATATACTGGACTCCTTGCCATTTTCTCTTTACTGAATTTTTCTACAGCTGTGACTTAATGTTTTACTGACAACAGCAACTACTACTGAAATTCCATCCATTCTTTACAGCCCAACTGAAATGTTATTTCCCACCATAAGACCTTCCAATGGTATATCATCTTGCCTATAAAGGGGACGGTGGTCGATCTGCTACATTTCGGAATAGCTTCCAGAGCCTAGGGTAGTGTCTTTAAGTACTTAATATGTAATTTTTTGTTTTTGAGACTGAGTTTTGCTCTTGTTGCCCAGGCTGGAGTGCAATGACGTGATCTCGGCTCACTGCAACCTGTGCCTCCCGAGTTCAAGCTATTCTCTTGCCTCAGCCTCCTAAGTAGCTGGGATTACAGATGTCTACCACCACGCCTGGCTAATTTTTCTGTATTTATAGTAGAAATGGGGTGTCTCCATGTTGGTCAAGCAGAAGACACGGGTTTCTCCGTATTGGTCAGGCTGGTCTTGAACTCTTGACCTCAGGTGATCCACCCACCTTGGCCTCTCAAAATGCTGGGATTACAGGTGTGAGCCACTGTGCCCAGCCCGTCCCACTTTTTTTTTTTTTTGAGACAGAGTCCCGCTCTGTCACCCTGGCTGGAGTACAGTGATACTATCTGTACTCACTGCAACCTCCACCTCCCAATCAAGCAATTCTCCTGCCTCAGCCTCCTGAGTAGCTGGTACTACAGGTACATGCCTGGCTAATTTTTGTATTTTTGGTAGAAATGAGGTTTCATCATGTTGTCCAGGCTGCTTTCAAGTGATCCACCCACCTCGGCCTCCCAAAGTGCAGGGATTACAGGCATGAGCCACCATGCCCAGCCAGAGATAATGTCTTAAAGATAAAGAAGTTCCATTCAATAAAAACCTAGAATAGATTTTGTTTTCCTTATCGTTGAAATGATCAAGGAAAAGACCCTAGGTGTAAAAATTAGTGAGTCCATTCAAATAAGACATTAGCATGCGTGATAAGAAAAGGCAAGGCTTTAAAAGTCAAACTTGGTTTTAAATTCTGGCTTATAACTGTGTAATCTTGGGCAATTTATTAATCCTTTGGATCCTGGGATTCCTCATCTGTAAAATGAGATCAATGGCACTTTATCTTACAGGGCAGTGACGACTATACAGAATTACATCTTTACAGTGTAGCATTCAAAAAATGATCAATAATCAGTAGCTATTTTTACTACTAACATTAGTTTCAAATCTATCATATAACCAATGATAATTTTTACAAAAAAAAATAGGCATTCTGGGAGGTGAGCTATTTAGTCTACATGATGTCTAAATTCTCTCAAGAAATCTAGTTCTTATTTACCTGAAGAGGTGAATCAAATGACTATAGCTACTTAGCTTTCTTATGCATTTGGTTCAACAATCAGATTGTATAAAATTGTGTCATCTATAGTTTTATCAAGAGACTGAAATTCAAATCCTTGAATTCACGTATCTTAAATTAAGATTTTAACATTTTAAGCGTGAACTTTTCAAAATTAAACAGCTGACTGACTTAAATAAAGTACCTGCCTGAGAGCAGATGCCATACTTTCCAAGTAACTTTATCACTGAATCACAAATATGGCCAATTTTCTTTTATCCATTCAAAGTATCAGATTACCCAAAACTGTTTGCAAATTAAATTCTTCAAACTAATGACTAGCTGTCTAGAAATTTTATATAACATCTGTGTTAAGACAAGGCAATTTCTGCATGGATGTTACTTGATAAAAAGCTCGTTATTTTTTTTTTTGTTGTTTTTAATTTTATTTTTATTTATTTTTTAAAGGTCGTTATTTCTTAAAAAATAATTTAGGACACACACTTCAGTTGTTGTCAGATACAAAAACTGATGCTATTACCTACAGCCATCAATCTAGGTAAGGGCATACAGTTCCCAAAATACCCACCCAGAGTCTCCTTTTAGTTTGAATATTCTTGTATTCTCTGATAAACACCCTTTTTTGTCCCTGTTATCCCTGACTGCTCTGAGGAGAATGTGATAGGACATCCTTAATTTACTTTAAGGCCCAAGTGGGGACTTAACTATATGACACTGAAGCTTGATCGTGTTTGTTCCAATGTGGAACCCATTCACATATCCTCTCATAAAAATGTCAGGAAATTGCTTTAGTCGTAAGATATAGACTAGAGATTATTCTTTGAAAAACATGTGTGGTGTAATGGGAACGATTTCAAAGTCAGGAGTCCTAGCTCTGCTATCTTTCACAAGACTTAATCTGTGTCTTTGTTTTCTCATCTGAAAAATGGGGCTTTCCAAACAGGCTTGTGGTGAGAATCAATGAGATAACGCATGTGAAGGCACTTGTAAAACTGTAAAGCCTGCACATTTACAAAGTACCTGCTTTAGATGGGAACTTGTATTTGTAACTTTTTTCCTTAGGAAAATCCAACTATTAGCATGTACTAATATTTTTAAAGTGCTTTCTTGGCTTAAAGTATTTTTTTCTTAAGAAAAAATGTATGAGTATATTAAAAACATTAAAGTTGAGAGCTAGATAACAAAAACAAATGTAAGGCAAATCATTTGATATGAAATTGGTGTATCTTTAAGTTCCTAGAAAAATCTTTGTTCCTATATTATCAATACTCAAGGAAAATCAACATGAAAAAATTCTCAGAACCCAAGGTCATTTCTCTTGTGTGCCTCTGTAATGAAATCATTAACGTAGTTTACATTGGCATACAGCCAGACTCAAGGAAAGGTAACAAGCCTCAGGAATAACCAGTCAAGCTTCAAGCAATAAAATAATGTTTTACATCATATATTTACCCGTATTTACGTTGCTATGGACTCTGCTGGAAACATGAAAGAATGTGACATTTCGTAAAATGATCAACATCACATCCTGTTATTACTCGGAAATCAATGTTGACCATTTAAAAAATTCTCTTAACAGTCATCTCATTGAAAGTTTTAGCTCTGTAATAACATAGCAGCACCTGAAAGAGATCGATTTGATTGAACATAACTCTTCACACCCCTTCTGCATTTTGCTAAATGAAAGGCCAAAGAATAAAAATAAAAAATCTGTTTTTCTTCCTACATCATTAAAATATAACACGGGTATTTTGCAAGTTCTTTATCAGCATGAGATTAATTAGAGTTATATCAGAAATGCAACCAGAGTTAAGAGTTGGAAAAATAAGTTTTCTATCTTATCAGAGGAAACATCAAGAAACACACTTAACTATGTTAAAACCATAAAATACAGGCAAAATTTATAAACCTTAAACAAGGACTGCTTATAGCACAGACAGAACTTTTACTTTCAGAGATGTCTAAACAGTTCCTGTGACTTTGTTACATTGTGCAGGTTTTCTTTTTTGGTTACACTTAAAATAACATTTATTGAATTACACCATGAATTACATTTATTGAGTGCTTCCCCTAAGCTAAACACAGCCTTAAGGCTATGTTTTACTTAACTCTCTCACCAACCCTATGAGGCAATAAATGGTTAGGCAATGCACTCAAGTCCACATAACCCTAGTAAGAGCCAAGATTCAATCTCACATTATCTGACTCCAAAGCCATTGTTCTTAAGCATTGCATTAAACTCCTTTATAAAAGGGTGCCACAAGGAAAAGAATAGATTTAATTCTATTTTTCAGTTCCAGGCTTTTATATCAAATATTCATCTAATAACTGCATTGTTATGCTGCTTTAGGACCTATTCCTTTTGTAAAGAAATTTACATAAGAAAAGGTATGTAGAAGATATCACAACCTTAAAACAAACAAAACAACACCTGATCAGGAAGCTAATTTTATAATGGAGTTTAAAACAAAAGTTGAAAGAAACATTCCTGAAGGAATTGGTACCGTAAAACCTGGTGGGGTGCAAATCAGTTTCCCAGATTATAAAACCTCCACGACAGAGCTTCCCACCTGAAGACATTTCGCTTTGTAAAATACTTGCACCAGTTTTCCTTGTGGAATGAAGCCAGACAACCAAATAATGGAAAAACGTAGTTTTCCTTTTTTTTTTTTTTTTTTTGAGACGATTCTCGCTTTGTGGTCCAGGCTGAAATGCAATGGCACTATCTCCGCCCACTGCAACCTCCTCCTCCTGGGTTCATGTGATTCTCTTACCTCAGCCTCCCAAGTAGCTGGGATTACAGGCATCCACCACCACCCCCACCTAATTTTTGTATTTTCAGTAGAGACGGGGGGTTTCACCACGTTGGCCAGGCTGGTCTCGAACTCCTGACCTCAGGTAATCTACTGGCTTTGGCCTCCCAAAGTGCTAGGATTACAGGTGCGAGCCCTGGTGCCCCGTCAGTTTTCCTTTTTTCAAGTAGTACGGGTTACTTCAGAATGTTTGGAATGTCTACAAATCAGAATATCCAGCTAAGCCACAGCTCCCTTCACCTTTTCACCCTAGCAGTGAAGTAATCTTGTTCCTGAAAGGTGTTTTCTTTTTTGTTAACGTTTAGGAATAAGTAAGACTTTGTCAAGGTAGCATTCCACATCTCCACCCGCCAAAAAAACTATTTCCATAAGTTACCTTAGTATGTGTAAGGTTGGGTGTTTTTAACATTATAAGTAATCTCACATTGTTTGCCTTTCCAAGACCCCAGCTGAAGGCTGTTTCGACTGTCAGGCCCTTTCCCATTACAACATGGTGCTATTTTGCAACCATGACAAATGTTGGCAATAATGCCAACATTTACTGAACGCCATGTGGCAAGCCCAGTGGTATGCACTTGACAGGCATGGCATCTTCAGGACACCTCTGAGGTAGACACCGTCATCATTATCCGGATTTTACGGATGAGGAAAGTAAGGCTAGGGAGTCTAAGTAACCCCTCCAAAGGCAAACACAGCAAGCAGGGCATGAATATGAACTCAATCTACCCCAGGGCCAGAGTTTTAACAACTTCCCCAAACTGTTCTCAAGGAAGAGTCCCCAAACCCCACAGAAATCACTATCACCCCCTTCAGCATACAAAATGTAAAGCATCCGAACAGCCTGCACCTGCAACTTTGGAGACCAAGTTGTAAGCTTCCCCTACCCCCACAAAAAAGGGTGGGGTGGGGTGGGGTGGGGTAGGAGAAGGCAAGAATCAGTTCCCAGAAAAGTAAAAAGAGCGAGACACAGACCAAGCGCCTACGAAAGACACCAATCTAAATTCGAGGCTAAAGGACCTAAATATTTAAAAACTAAAACGGCACAAAACCAAACCAATCATGAAAACGAAAATGAAGTCAGCAGAAGACCGACACAAGGTAACAGAGCCCCGGTGCAAAGGAAGCTGTCACAACGGATGCTGTGTTTTATTAAAACCACACAGGGAGATAAGAAAGTCGTCAGAGTTGAAGGCCCAAAGCAAAGCCGGCTCCACAGACCTCTGGTTTTCAGACCCGCCGCTCGCGGGGAACGGCAGACGCGGCCAGCACCTTCTCTCGTTAAACTGCCGTTCGAAACGCCACAGAGAACGAAAAGGGCTGAGAGAAGAAGGTGTCCGCGCCCCCGGGACGGCCATCCAGTTACCATCACTCGCTCCCGGGGCGCGGCGCGTGGAGGGGGCGCTGGTGCAGCTCAGGCTGCCCTACTCGCCGCCAGCACCCAAGTTTGTGCCAAGTCACCACGCGCGTTATCGGCAGCAGCAACGCCACCTCGGCCTCCCCGCCGGGCCCCGGCACTTATCCGCGCCCGCGTCCTGCCCAGCGCGTCCGGGAAGGTTCCGCGCCGGGCCCCGCCCGTCCTCACCTGCCCAGCTCCCGGCCCGGGCACAGGCTGTAGCCGTCCTGGAAGGGCTCGGTGCGCACCGCGGCGCGGATCTCCGTCAGCAGCCCGCGGGCCTGGGGCGGCGGCGGCGGCCGGCGAGGCCCACTCGGACCCCGGCCGGCCCGGCCCGAGCCTGAGGTGGCGCCCGGGGAGGAGCCGCCGCTGTCCGGCTTCTCTAGAGGAATCATGGTGTTCGGGCGTGCTTCCTTCCTGGCCACCAGTTCGCTCCGAACAGCCTGAGGGGCACGGACCCGCCTGCGGCTTCTAGAGCCTGCCGGAGAAGCCCTCAAACACCCGCTCTCCCCGGGGCGGCGCTCGGACTGCGGCGGGACGGCTACCGCCAGCCCGGCCCCGCCCACCGCCAGCCCGGCCCCGCCCACCGCCAGCCCGGCCCCGCCCACCGCCAGCCCGGCCCCGCCCACC
>NW_016107863.1:726049-733240 GCF_001604975.1 Cebus imitator
ACCGCCGCGCCTGCCCTGCGCCTCGCTTCGGCCCCGGCCGGCCCCGCCCCACGCCCGGCCACGCCCCGGTCCAGCCTCACTTCGTGGCCGCCCCGCCCCCTCGCTGAGCTCCCGTAGGCTCCTCACGTGCGCCCTCTGCAGCTCATGAGAAGAAAGTGCTGCCTGCGGGACGGCCCGGAGGCTGGAAGTGACGCACAGCACCACCCTTTGGCCAGGACTGCCTTCTGCGTTAGCAGAGTTGCGCACCTGTTGAGCATCTGAGAGTCCCAAAAGCTGCCCTTCGGTTAATAAAAGCTATTTGAGCTGTAAGCCGGACTTCACGTGGTGGGGAGGGGTGATGAGACCCTAATCTCCTTACACTGGGAGAGGGGTCTGAAGGAAGGAGTTGTATAAATATTATTAACCCTGCACACCAGCCCTATGAAATAGGCACTATTATGTTGTCTGTAGTTGTTTCTATATTTACTTTCGAGGTCCTCTTATCCAGTTTTACGACTTTAATTACCATCTGCATGGTCATGACTACAGAATTTGTATCTCTAGCGTCCAACTATTCCCTGAACTTCAGACTAGTGTATTCGACTATGCACTTGGCATCTCCACCTAGATGTCAAATTAGCATCTCAGACTTAACATACACAAAAGTAAGTTCCTGATTGGCCTTCATGAATGCATTCCTACCCAGCTTTCCCCGTCTCAGTTTTCTTCATCTTCTTCCTTCTAGTTGTTCAGGCCAAAAATCTTGGGATGAGCATTGACTACTCTTCAAACTAGATGCGGCATTTGATCACCTCTGTTTCCACCTTACCACCAAGGCCTGAGCCACCATTATCTCTCATCTGGATTATTGTGATAGATTACTAACTGGACCACCTGCTTCCATCCTTCTTCCTCCCTAATGCCGCATAGTTTATTTTCAAGGCAACGAGAGCGATGTTTTAAAAATCGAAACCAAATCATGTCACTGCTCTGCTCAAACTGTCTCAGTAGAGTTTTGCTTCCGGCACTGATATACTAGTTTATTTGTGATCAACAGTCTCACTAAGAAAAATTAGAGAAGTTGGCAAAAGTTAAGAAATTCCTCTCCCAGCAAGGAGTTGGATGACTGAAATCCTGGAAAGATAGGCAGCTCTGAAAGCCACCACTTTTCCCATGAAGTATTTGATGATTTTAAAGCAATGGCTGAAAGAATGAGGAAGTAAGCAGAGCTTTCAGCCATCTCATGGGGTTGGGAAGACAAAAAACTGGACTTTAGGACCTATTTAGGATGAGGAGCTGGTAAGCAACTAGGCTTTCAGCTGGGACTCTGAAGGGCCATACCCTAGGGGCATGGATCAAAGGGAAGGAGACCCACCGGCTGAAGACCAGCTTCAAAGGCAACGGTAGATACTCTGTCTGGGGAAAAAGAGCATCATGCAAAGCCACACATTATCCATATAATATTTTACACACCATGTCTGAAACATAATTTAAACAAAGGACACAGAATTGTCTTAAAAATGAAGGAAAAAAGAAAACAGAAATAAACAGAAGGTCCAGATACTAAAGTTTAAACACAGATTTTAAAATAATTCTGTTTACTATCTTCAAGAAATTCAATGACAAGATGAAGAGTTTTCAGCAGAGAACTGGAAACTCCAAAGAAGAATACAATGGAATTTTGGAATTGGAGGAAAAAAAAACACTAACTAAAACTACCACAGAATTATGGGTTTAATAACAGATGAGATACAACTTAGCAAGAATTAGTAAACCTGATGAGCAAAACAAAATATGCAAAATGAAATATAAGAGATAAAAGAGCTTTATATAAAAGATACAAGGTTTTAGAAAGGAGACTATAACACATGTGACATAGTAAAACGTTCTAACACATGTGTAATTGGAATATCAGGAAGAGAAGTAAGAGAAAAAAGGAAAAGAAGCAATATTTGAAAAGATAGTGGCTGGAAATTTTTTTAAACTAATAAACAACAACTCTCAGAGTCAAGAAACATGAACATAGAGCAGGATTTCAAGCAAAGAATATCATATGTAGGCAGGCTGTAAACTACCGAGAAACAAAGACAAAAAGAAAATGTTTAAAATCAGCAAAAAAACCCAATATATAATCTGCAAATGAGCAACAATAAAATCAAGAGCTTATTCTCAAAGAACCAATGGAAGCCTAAACACCTTGAAATGTCTTCAAAGCACTAGGAGAAATTACCTGTCAACATGTATTATATACCCAGTAAAAATACTCTTCAAAATGGAAAATACCGACAATTTTATAACCAAGAAACACTATCAGCTCATCTACAGTAAAGGAAATTCCAAAAGGAGTTTTTCAGGCAGATGGATAATAATACCAAAAGGAATGAAGAGCAATCAAAGGGTTAATACATGGATAGATGTAAATAAACACAAATTGTATAAAACAATGAAAACAAGGCCATGTGAGGTTTAAATATATGTAGAATTAAAATATACACAATAATAGCACAAAAAGTGAGATGTGAAAATGTTAAAATGATCGGAGAGTTCATCATGAAAAATATCCAAATGAGTGTAGCTAGAATGTTTTTTGGAAAAGAAAGTTGTAAGGAGAGAATTGTCCTAACATATTAAAATATAGTATGAAATAAGATAACTCAGCATAACAGTTTTGAAATAGAGTTGTAATATTTAAGAAACCACAATAAGCTCCAAAACTTCTAAATCATTAAATGTTAAAAGAAAAAAAAAATCTTTTTTTTTTCAAATCTAGAAAGAAATAACATATAACAATTAGCTGACTCTTTTTTTTTTTTTTTTTTTTTTTGAGACAGAGTCTCACTCTGTCACCCAGGCTGGAGTGCAGTGGTGCCATCTCGGCTCACTGCAACCTCTACCTCCTGGATTGAAGGGATTCTCCTGCCTCAATCTCCTGAATAGCTGGGATTACAGGCATGTGCCACCATGCTTGGCTAATTTTGGTATTTTTAGTAGACACAGGGTTTTTGTCGTGTTGGTCAGGCTGGTCTTGAACTCCTGGCCTCAAGTGCTCCAGCCTCCTTGGCCTCCCAAAGTGCTGGAATTACAGGTGTTAGCCATTGCGCCCGCCCTTGACAATTAGCTGATTTCTGAAGGAAGAAGTAACTTCTAAGAAATAAAGCAGTGGAAAAAAACTTCAAGAAAAATATTTGACTACCTAATAATTTTAAAAGTGTCGCATATCAAAAAATGTTATATGCAAAATTAGAAGGCAAAAAAACTGGGAATATATTTGCAAAAAGGATTATAGACAAAAATTATACCCTAAATGAAGAACACATAATAAGAGGTGTGTCAACACTGTGTTAGAAAGAGGTCAAAGAAAATAAAAGATTTTTTTATAATGAAATGTTCAAATTTAATTTGTATTTCCTTTAGAAATATAAATGGGGTTTCATTTCTCCCAGTAAAATTGGCAAAGATTTTTAGGGTAATTCAATTCCCGTTGTTTGTGATAAGGGAGAGAAAGATTGGAAAGACAAAAACGCAAGTGCTTTCTGTTTCCTTGTGTTGTTCTGATCTGTATTTTTCCATATAAAGCACTATACCTGATTCTATCAGAGATTCTTACCTGGCTCACCTGTTTTATTTTATTTTTTGAAATGGAGTCTTGCTCTGTCATCCAGGCTGGAGCTCGATGTCAGCTCGTTGCAACCCCTGCTTCCAGGTTCAAATGATTCTCCTGGCTCAGCCTTCTGAGTAGCTGGGATTGCAGGCACAGGCCACCACGTGTGGCTAATTTTTGTATTTTAGTAGAGACCGGGTTTCACCTTGTTAGCCAGGATGGTCTTGAACTCCTGACCTCGTGATCCGCCCACCTCGGCCTCCCAAAGTGCTGGGATTACAGGTGTGAGCCACTATGCCTGGCCCACCTGTTTTAATATCAACCTGAGTTTTTATCAGATTGCATTCTAAGTGTATACTTTCTTCCTAGTTAGATCAGAAGGGACCGCTTATTCGATATCCTCAGTGTGTATAACTAACGCTCTGTAAATATTGATGAATAAATGTGGTTGAATTGAATATGCAACACTCTACTGTCTAAGATGATGGTTAAATGAATTTTGATACATTTACCTGATAGGTTATTATCAATACTTTCAAAGGAATTTAAGAACACTGGACAACATTGGTAGTGCAATAACTACAAAAAAGAATGATTTGAAATCATTTTTACTGCACTTCGTTGAGTAATTTTCTTTTATTTTCTGTACTTTCCAAATTTCCTTATATATTATGTATTACTTTTATTGTAGTATATATAAAAGTTTATATATTATATATGATTATATGTTACTTTTATTGTATATTAAAAGTAATGGTTATATATTACCTTTATTGTAGAAGTAAAAAAAATTTTTTTTAATAGTTTTTAAATATAACCACAGTCCAGCCAGCCAGGCGTGGACTGTGGTTATTTTAAACACAACTCACACCTACCTAGCTACTCTCAATCCCTCCATTTATTGGTGGAGGCTTAGGTTATAGCCTCTTTTCCCCACATCAATTCAAGTTGAAAGTTTGCCTTATGTCCAAACCTCTATTATTTTTAAATATCATAGTACTGTTCTGGGAAATTACGTGCAAGTGACAGATCTAAGACCTTCAAGGATAAATATGCCTTTGAGAATAGCAGTTCAGCTAAAAAACATTATTTCCTTTGACATCTGCTGTCAGAGAAATAAAAAGTTGATTTATATTTCTCATTCTCCTGCTAAAATTAGTATTTATGTCAAATGTAAGACTGGACTATAATCTTTCAGTAACGATTTTTCCGAATTTAGGTAAGAAAGACGCCGCTTACTCTGGTCATCTCCTCTCTAATTTTCCTTGCCATTTGCTTATTTTATTTCTTTTTTTTTTTTTTTTCCTCACCAGGCTGGAGTATAACCAGGCTGGATGCAGTAGCGCGATCTCAGCTCACTGCAACCTCTGCCTCCTGGGTTCAAGGGATTCTCTTGCCTCAGCCTCCGGAATAGCTGGGATTACAGGCGTTCGCCACCACACCCAGCTATTTTTTTTTCTTTCTTTCTATTTTTAGTAGAGACAGGGTTTCACCATGTTGGCCAGGCTGGTTTCCAACTCCTTTCCTCAAGTGATCCGCCAGCCTCGGCCTCCCAGAGTGCTGGGATTATAGGCGTCAACCACTGCGCCTGGCCTATTTTATTACTTTTTGAGGTTGCTTAGATCATTAATTTAGTCTTTCTTCTTTTATATTTATGCATTTAAGGCTATATATTTCTATGAATGGCTTTCACGGCATACCACGAGTTTTTATATATTTTCATTATTATTTAGTTTAAATGATTTCCTAACTTCCATTGTGTAGGTTTTTGAGAGACAGAACTTACTAAGTTTAGGAAATACTTTTCTATTCTTAGGTTAATATATGTATGTATGTGTGTATATACATATGTATGTGTATATATGTGTGTGTGTATATATATAATTTATTATACATAAATTTTATTATAGACAAATTTTTATTGTATATAATAATTATATATTACATATAAATTATATATATTATATATAACTTTTTTTTTGAGATATGGTTTCACTCTGTCACCCAGGATGGAGTGCAGTGGTGGTATTATGGCTCACTGTGGCTTTGTTGACCTCCTAGGCTCAAGTGATCCTCCTGCCTCAGCCTCCCATGTAGCTGGGACGGCAGGTGCATGCCACTATGCCTGGCTAATTTTTTAAATTTTTTGAGGTCTCACTTTGTTGTCCAGGCTGGTCTCAAACTCCTGGGCTCAAGTGATCCTCTCACCTTGGCCTCCCAAAGTGCCCGGCCAGGTTACCACATTTTAAAAATTAACCATGATTGGGTATTGAATACTATAAAATATTTCCCCCTCTGTGTACTAAGTTGATAATATTATTTTTTTTTACCTCTCATCCTAACATGTAGTGAACATCTTTGCATTCGTGGATAAAATCTGCTCTGTCATAATTTCTGTATGGCAGAAATTTTGAAAAATTGAGGTATAATTCACTGATCTCTACCAGTTTTGAAAATGCACACACCCACGGCAACCACACTTTATGAAGAAAGAACATTCTGTCTCCTCAGAAAGTCCTCTAGTGCTCATTTCAGTCAATCCCCTCCACCCTCAAATCGACGCATGTTTTGATTCCTATCACCTGATCTAGAGCTTCACACAAATATCATCATAACTGTGCTCTTTCGTATCTGGTTTACTCAGCAGAATGTTTTTAAGATTCGCCTATGTGGTTGTGTAGATCAGAAGTTCCTTCTGATTGCTCAGTAATATTCTGTTCTATGTGCAGAACATAACATACACACATGGTATTTATCCATTCTTCTGTTGATGAATACCTGGACTGTTTCCAGTTTTGAGCTATTATGAATAAAGCAAAAATTATTCTACAAAGCTTTGTGTGGACATGTTTTCCTCTCTCTTGGGAAATATCTAGAAGTGGAATTGCTGGGTCATAGGGTAGATATATAATTATATTCTTAAGACACTGCAAAAGGGCTTCGTAAGTAATTATTTAACACTCTTACCAGCAATGTATGAGACTTCCAGATCCTTGCCAATATTTAGTATTCTCTGAGTTTTAACATTTTAGCTATTCTGGTGAGTGTATAACAGCCCCATATTATTGTTTGAATTTGTATTTCACTGATGACTAATGCTGTTGAGTACTTTCTGATATGCTTATTAGCTATTTGTATATCTTTTTCATGAAGTATGTGTTCAAGACTTTTGATCCTTTAAAATTGTTTTTTTTCTGAATTGTTTATATATTTGATATGTAAATCTTTTGGAAGATTTATGTGTTGTAAATATTCACATCTCATCTGTTGCTTGTGTATTCATTTTTCAAAGCAGTATCTTTGGATGAGCAGAAGATTTAAATTTGAATAATGTTTACCGATTTGTACTTCATGGTAGTGCTTTCTATGTGCTTTTCAGGGTATATTTGTCTACCCTATGACTGCAAAGGTATTCTCCTGTTATCCGTTAGGCCTTTTAGTTCTATCTTTTAGACTTATGCATAGGATCCATCTCAAGTTAATTTTTGCAAATGGCGTGAGACAGTTGCTTCTTTTTTTTTTTTAATCACTATTCAGTTTTTCAGCACCATTTGTTGAAGAAGTCTTCCTTTTCATAAAAAAATGCTTTGGCACCTTGATTATAAACCATT
>NW_016107863.1:733325-761076 GCF_001604975.1 Cebus imitator
GAGTTTTGCTCTTGTTGCCCAGGCTGGAGTGCAATGGTACAGTCTTGGCTTACTGCAACCTTTGTCTCCTGAATTCAAGCAATTCTCCTGCCTCAACCTCCCCAGTAGCTGAGATTACAGGCATGTGCTACCATGCCTGGCTAATTTTGTATTTTTAGCAGAGATGGGGTTTCCTCCATGTTGGTCAGGCTGGTCTCGAACTCCTGACCTCAGGTGATCCGCCTGCCTTGGCCTCCCAAAGTGCTGGGATTACAGGTGTGAGCCGCTGCACCTGGCTGACATATTTATTAAGCACTTACATATCGATTTTTTGAAAACAAATTTTAGGGTAGAAGTTCAGTTTTCTTAGGTCAATCTGATGGAAGTTTAATCTAAAAAAATCAACTGGGCAATATTTTTAAACATACAATTATAATAAAACTATACTTTGCAAATACATGTATATGAAAAATATGGATTCACTTATTTTAGAAGCTAGGTCTTTCAAGTGCTGTAAGCTGCTAACATTCTCATTTACATTAAATACTTACAAGTTTCAAGGGGCTTATTCTAGCAAACAAAAAAAGAAGTAGGCTAGGTGTGGGGGCTCACACCTGTAATCGCAACCCTTTGGAAGGCCAAGGCAGGCAGATGGCTTGAGGTCAGGAGTTCAAGTCTGGCCTGACCAACATGGTGAAACCCTGTCTCTAGTAAAAATTAAAAAAAATTAGCGGGGTGTGGTGGTGCGTGCCTGTAGTCCCAGCTACTTGGGAGGCTAAAGCAGGAAAATTGCTTGAGGCAGAGGTTGCAGTGAGTGGAGATCGAGGCACTGCACTCCAGCCTGGGCTACAGAGTGAGACTCTCTCTCAAAAATAAAAAGAAACACTATATTTCTCAAACCTGCCTTTTCATGGTTTATAATCTTTCATCACTGATTCATATATTCTAATCTTTATTGATTTGGACATTTAAAAGTACTTATGTTGTGGCTTTTTAGAGTGCAGTGCAATTTCAAGTTCCTTTGGCTCATTCTATCTGTGGATTCTCTTTCCTAGTAGTGGAGTTCCTCATATATTTTATACTTTTTGATGATGGGCTCCTATTTTAACTGTAATTTTGTATTTTGGAGGATTATAAGTGGGGCCTGAGTTGGGAAAGAATCTCTGTGATGTGGTTCCTAAATGACCTCTGCCCTGACTACAGAGTTTGTTGGTTTGGGAGACAAATTTCTTGCTTAATTTCTCAGTGGAGCTTTGGGGTTCTGAAGCATTTGGATGATGTGAATTTGTGTTCTGCACTGTCATGAGCCATGAGTCAGGGTTCAGGATCTATGGCTCATACCACTTCCTCCATCAGTCAACTTACTGCTTGCTAAGACCCTGTGCCAGCAGTGGTTTTTACAACCCACTCATGAAGAGGTCAGCACTTTCCCAATTTCAGTTTCAATGCCAAGAATTCATTTTCAGTTCCTTGCTCTACAAGAAGACTGAGGGCTCAAGTCCTGACCCAGAGGAAAACCCATGTCCTTGGAATGTTTAGCCAACTCTCAGTAACCACTGTAGCTGTAGGTTTCTTTTTATTTCTAGCTTCTTAGCTTCATTGTATATTACATTAAAAACAGTAATCCTTTATCCATCCTTTTTATGCATTTTGAGCATGAGAATGGTGGTCGTGTTCAAGTCAGCTTAATGCTCCATCTTAATTAGAAGTCTGCTATTTTTTGCTTGTTTTTTGTTTTCGCTTATTGTTCAGTCAATTCAGCTTTCTTTTTATGTGTTTTGCTTCTATTTCTTAAGGACCATATCTTTTTGCTATCTATTCAGAATGCCAAGTAGAAAATAATTTTTTTTTGAGCCAGAGTCTCGCTCTGTTGCCTAGGCTGGAGTGCAGTGGCGTGATCATAGCCCATTGCAGCTTTGAACTCCCAGACTCAAGAGATCCTCCCACCGCTGTCTCCCGAGTAGCTGGGACTATAGGTGTGTACCACCTGGCTAATTAATTTTTTTTATAGAGATGAGGTCTGGCTAATTGATTTTTTTGATAGAGATGCGGTCTCACTATGTTGCCCAGGCTGATCTTGAACTCTTGACCAAACCGGAGATGCGTCAGTTTCGAAGGCATTTGCATTTCCTGTTGCCTTTGACTGAGCCACTCTTCCTCCAGAGAGTGTTAAAGCTCGTTCCCTCATCTCTTAAGATTTTGCCCAAACACGATCTTTTGTCAGCACCTTCCTTAAAAATTCTGTTATTTGTAATCCCTTTTATTTCAACCCTCTTCGTTTCCTTTCTTTGTTTTATTGTTCCCCATCACACTTACCACCTCTCAACATACTATATTATTTACTCATTTATTCTTTGTTTTGTTTACTGATGCAACCGCAGTGCCTAAAACAATGGCCAGCACAGTGTAGATGTTCAATAAACATTTATTGATAAATTGAATGAATAAATGCTCTGCCACTAGCGTTCCTCTTTCTCCTACCCTCCCCTACAGAATTTGTGTTGGGGACTTCATCTTTTGAAATGAGTAACACAATGTAGTTTTCCTTTAGACCTGCTGTCTACATAGAGTTGCAATCCTGGATGAACATAGAGAGTTACTGATGATGGGGTGGGAAGAACACCTAAGAAAAGTTTATCGTCTGACCTGAATGAAAGATGTCTCCTCCAGATCCACCAGCAAGATGCGATTTTGAACCATAACTTGGGCCATTGATATTTTAAAACTCTTGATACATATCATCAAATCATATTCGGAAAAGTTATGCCAACATGCCAATTCTCTTCTCTCTGCAGTCTCATTATTAATTAATTTTTATTTTTTTAGACAGGGTCTCACTGTGTTGCCTAGGCTGGTCTTGAGCTCCAAGCCTCAAGAGGTCCTCCTGCCTTAGCCTCCTGAGTAGTTGAGATTACAGGTGTGAGCTACCAGACCTGGCCATTGTCAATTTAAACCAAACAGTAGCTACCATGCATAGTGAATGCACTCCTAAGGTTATACTGTCAGTGTTTCTTCTCAAAAGTAATCCTAAAAAGGAAAGAATGTCAAACAATCTTTGAATCAATTATCAATTGCCACAAAAAAAGTGTAGTAATCACAAAATTTCACTAATGTCTATCTCACCATGCCCTTTTAGTGTTGATGTCTCTGGGGTCAGCTGGTGGTTGGCTGGGTGGCTCTAATGATCCTGGCTGGGTTTGTTCAAGTACCTGGTGGTCAGCTGGCTGTTGGTTGATCTAGCCTGGCTCAGTTTTGCTCCCAACATCTCTCATCTTCCTCTTATCCCAGGCCTGCTCTCATGGTGATAGCACAGCAACAAGAGAGAGAGGTCAAGGTGAGTCGTGCAAGTACTTTACATGCCTCTGCTTGTGTTACGCTGGTGGGTGGGTCAGGGAGAGAGTCAGAATGCCCACCCACGGATGGAGGTGACTGCAAAGTTACAGGGTAAAGAGTGTGGCTTCAGGAGGGGCTGAAGAATTGAGGCCCTTTTATGTGGGCCTCCACTACAGTCTTAGAAAACAGTTACTTCCTGTTGTCATTTAATATTTCCTACTGAAAGAATAAGGTTGGGAAAAGGGAAGAAGCTCTTTTCATGAGTGAATGTGAAACTCTGGATAGGATAAAAGCCAGGACCCAATTTTTATTACATCTAAAATGTAATAGGGATTATATAACAACTGTGTAAGAAAAAAAGAAAACTCTAGAGGATATGCTCTTTGGAATAAAATGGAAAGACATACAAGTTCTTGGGGATATATAACTTGCCCAATTATTTGAACAAATTAATTCTAATCTGAACAAGTTTTAATGCTAATTCAATCAGAAGTTCCAGACATTTAAAAAAAAATCTCTTTGTAGCTATATTCTCATAGCTTTTAAGATATGAAGTTTCTTAGGCTGATTGAGTCACCTCTGCTCACTTCTCTGTTTACTGTCAGAAAAAAGCTTTCCCTCTTTCTTACATAATACATCTAAATTATTTTTCCAATTTTTATACATGTTCAAATTCTGTCTCCATCTGAGTTAATTCCATCCTTCCTCACCAGCAGGGACAATTGCTCCTCTTCCCTTTTCCTGTAGCACTTTGCTTATTTATTCATTTATTTATTTTTTTCTTTTTAAGGCTGAGACATCAAGCATTTTTCTTTTCTTATTTATTATTTTTTAATGGCATCATATTGTATTCAGGAGCCAGGATTGGGGAGCTAGGGCAGGGAGACTACTCACACTGGAATCAGAGGCCAAATCTCAACTGGAGGAGAAGAATGCATCATTATATTGTTAGACCATAAGCTCCCTGAGGACAAGAACTGCCACTGGCACTTCTGTCTGGCACAAGACCCAACATGTAACAAGTATTCAATAAATGGCTACTTGAATGAGGTGGTGTGTGGTTGAGTGCTTGGGCTCTCAGGCTGGCTCCTTGTTCTCAAATCTTGGCTATATCAGTTACTAACTCAGTGTCTTTGGGCAAGTTAGTTAACTGCTTTATATGTTTTTTCTTTTTCTGCTTAAAAAAGGGATATAAAGGTAGCAATTTCGTGAGATGATACATAAAAGGCATGTCAGAATTTATGATTATTACTATTACCGCTGGAGGCTCTTAAGGTGGCAGGTGGGAGGATGTTACAGATTGAATCATGTCCTCCAGAGAAGATATACTGGAGCCCTAACTCCACCCAGTACCTCAAATGTGATTCTATTTCCTTATTTGGAGTAAGGTCTTTAGAGAACTAATCAAGTTAAAGTGAGGTCATTAGGATTACCCCAATCCAATATGATGGTGTCTTATAAAAAGGAAAAATTCGGGGACACACACACACACACACACACACACACACAGAGTCAAACAAAGATGAAGGCCGAGTTTTTTTGTTTTTTTTTGTTTTTTTTTTGAGACGGAGTTTCACTCTTATTGCCCAGGCTGGAGTGCAATGGCACAATCTTGGCTCACGGCAAACTCTGCCTCCTGGATTCAAGTGATTCTCCTGCCTCAGCCTCCCACGTAGCTGAGATTACAGGCATGCACCACCACACCTGGCTAATTTTGTATTTTTAGTAGAGACGGAGTTTCTCCATGTTGGCCAGGCTGGTCTTGAACTCCTGACCTTCTGATCTGATTGCCTCAGCCTCCCAAAGTGCTGGGAGTACAGGCGTGAGCCTCTGCACCCAGCTGAAGGCAGAGATCTTCAAGCCAAGGAGTGCCAAATACTGCCAGCAAACCACTGCAAACTTGGAGAGCAGGGTGGAACAGATGCTTTCTCACAGCCCTCAGAAGGAACCAGCCCCCAACACCTTGATCTCAAACTGCTAGCCTTGTTTAAGCCACCCAACTTGCGGTTCTTTGTTCTGGCAGCCCTAGCAAACTCGTGCAGAGGGTCCATGGGAACCAGCAGCCCACCTCCTTCTTTGGGGACTGCATGCTGACTTGGATTCCTGGCATCCAGGTGTACTCTTTCAGCTTCCATCTCTTCTGCATACCTCATGCTCCTGGCACATTTTTGAATGGTTATGCCAGGTCCAGGAGCCCAGGACCCCACAGGATATTTTGTGACAGGCCATTTGCCTTCCAGATAAAACTCAGTGGCCTTGACATCAACTCTTCTGGTCTCAGATCTCCAAGGTAAACCAGCTGGACAAAAGTATCTAAGTCTATTCCCAGCCATAAATGTGATATGTAATTCCTACAGCACTGATAAAGGTTAGTCTGATCTTCCATAACTTCCTTCACTTATTCTGTTAGACAGCCTCCTCTATAAACACATCTAAACCATGTCTGGAGTGCAAGCTGTGTGTGTCACTTTTCCCCTTACAGTGTATAATTAATGCGTTGTCAGCACATGAATTGGAAAAATATGGTCACAGAAATCAGGGGACCTGAAGTCCAAGCTCGATTTCAGAATAATGGTAAGATTAAAGCAGAATACTATAATCTACACCTCACTATAAATGATGATCTAGTCCAGATTTTCTCTTCATGCCTTAGAAGAAAAGCGATTTTCAGTTAGAATGAATCTGAAGTCAGCCCAGCACATGTGGAAAAATGCAGTATTAAGATGCCTTTCTGTCTCCAAACCAGTCCCTCAGGTTTTTCCTTCTCCCAGTCCTCCACACACTTTTTTCTAACAATAGAATATTTTCTCTTTAAAGAATAAATCAGCTTCCAACCACCCAGTAAGAGCCACATGGTTTGTCTTTTAGAGGTCTGGAAGGAGATCATGCTGTTTCCATCTTGGGAGTTTGTGATACGAGTCATAGGACACAACATGTTTGCCTAGTGGGAACCTTTGTCCTGAGGTGATACCGGGTGTTAGGCTGCAGCCTGAAGCTTTCATAGAAGCATCTCCATAGCTAGGAATTCATATAAGCCAGTGCCCCACTGGTTTACATAAAGGGCACTACAAAACTGAAACCTGTGTAGTTTGTACAGGCTTCTTACAGGCATACGCAAGGAACTTGTTACAAAAGCTCTCCTCTTTATTCATGGATTTGTGAGCACATACTATGCTTTTTTTGATAACTTTTTTTTTTCCTTGGGACTTTAAAAAAAAATCATAGCAGCTGGTAGCCTTCTGTGTTGTTTTATTGCTTACATCCAGCGAGAGCATAAGGCAGGATACAAATTGTTATGTGTTGTCCTAGACTTCCGTTTGCAATAAGGAGCATACACAATGCCATACCAAAGTGAGTTTATTGACATTCCTTGAAGATGGTGTGACGGAAGAGAAAGCGCGGCCTGAGTGTCACGTGACATTTCTCTTGTTGATGTAAGCAAAATCAGCCCAATAACGTGGACTTCTCCTGCTATGGACTAGAACAGACTTTTGAACAAAATTGTTATAGACATTTCCTTAGATAAATTGGAAGCTGCAGGAAGTAGGCTAAAGGAACAATATTTACTCTATATACTACCTCTAGGCACCTTCTTTTCTACTAGAACAAAGAGACTACATGTCACTAACAGGAAAATAACACTTTCTCTTTTGGACCTTATGATGGCTGGAACATCCATCCCAGGTTTTTATGATAGAGTATTGCACTAGTTTTAATAATGAACACTGAAGTACGTAATAATAATAATAATAAAGCACCACATTTGTTATGTAAAGTTCTAACTACTTTCATTTGAAAGTGTTTCATCTTGACTGGGAAAATAATTGTGGCAATTGAGAAATTTCTGAACCCAAATTTTGGACACATGGTTTGACACATGGACTGACAATTCGATGGATGTAATATTAAAACTATCCTGGAAAACTCAGCCATTGGCTTGCCACACAAATATGCTTACTGTTAAAGGACATATGGTCACGTATGAAAGGAAAATTTAGATCTTGCATGTTTCAAGCCTGCTCCCCCAAATCATATGTCTCTTTTTCTTAATTTTTTCACCACTCTCTCGGCATCTTCACAACCCCCACTAATTTATGTACATAGGAAATTACAAAGAGTTTAGTAGATTCAGAATACTTCTGTCCCCGTAGAGTCAATTTCTATCTTTAGGATTATCATCTTTACACTATAGAACATTTTTGATATCCATGAAATTATTATCAGAACACTTTATAGCATTTTAAAAGCATTTTTCAAAGTTGTAACATAAATATTCTCTTATTTATTGTTCTTGTTTGTCCCCTGATTAAAGGCATTGCCCTCTTAGTAAAACCGAGTCTAAAAGATCTTGTTTTAGGGAGATCGTGGCTTATAAATTTATAAGCGATTGATTTTGCAGTTTGCCTCCATGGAGAAAACTCATGCTTAAAAAAAAGTTACAGGTGGTAACAAACAGATCTGTCTTTTCGCCAAACTATATAACTTAGGGTGTTTTACACCTCCACCTAAGTGAAATTTAGTTCCACAGCTATTTCATTTAATGTACATATCAAATGAAAAATTATATATAAAAATCAGCCTTATAAATAAGGTAAACATGATCTTTCCATAGCTTCTGTGTTCCTCTTCTCTTTGTTTTTCTTCCTTAAGGATTCTATGCAAGGTTGCAATAAAATATTGAAGCCCTGTGAAGCAAGTTTCATCTTCTTTCAGGTGATGTGACGTCAGCATTTCTTTATGAAATTTTGTACTTTTGTGAAATATTGTTCCTGTTATGCTTTATGAGATAGATCTACAGCTATGACATCAGTAGTGCTGGTGGATCAGGAAAAGTTAGTTGAAAAATCATGTATGTCAACATTACCTATCTATATATAATTTCTGAGATACTGCATTCCTTTTGTATATGGGTAGGATAGATAGTAATTAATCTAATTAATAGATTAATTAATTATTTATATAAATTGTAAAGCTCTCCAGGAGCTGATCCATCTAGTAAACAGCTTTCTCCCTTTCCAAGGCCTGACAAATAATGTAAGTACTAGAAAGAGAGTTGAATGTTTGAAGTAATGAGTATTTACATATGTATAACACGAAGTTCCAAAGATAAAAGATGCCCCTATATTAGAGATGCTGTGGCAAGAGTTAGAATAAGGATATGGTTCAATGATTTGCATAGTCCTCATGTTCTGATTTCATAAATAATAGCTCCATTGGAATCCATTATTTTTCAGATGCTGAAATGTGTACTGAATTTTACATATCCCTCAAATTCTATATAACTTACACATTCTATCCCGTCTCAGTAAATATTCTTTTTAGACAATAAAAGGCTAAATTTCTATCATGTATACTCCTTGATTGACCATGGACACATAGCTGCAAGCGGTGCTGGGTATTGTAGATAATTCCTACTAAAAATTTTATTTTTGTTTTGAGATGGAGTCCCACTCAGGCTGGAGTGCAGTGGCACAATCTTGGCTCACTGTAACCTTTGCCTCCGGGGTTCAAGTGATTCTCCTGCCTCAGCCTCCCAAGTAGCTGGGATTACAGGTGGGTGCCACCACACCCAGCTAATTTTTGTATTTTTAGTAGAGATGGGGTTCACCATGCTGGCCATGTTGGTCATGGGGTTTCACTATGTTGGCCATGTTGGTCTCGAACTCCTGACCTCAAGTGATCTCCCCATCTTGGCCTCCCAAAGTGCTGGGATTACAGGCATGAGCCACTGCACCCAGCCAGAATGCTTTAGAGTGTAGAAACACAAATAACACACTGTCCAGACACAAACTGGTATAATGAGCCACCAGGCATGGCTTCATATGAAATTAACTTAGTCTTACATTTCTCCCCGTTTTAATATGGAAAACAATAATGGGACATTTAAATAGTGGGGTCTCTTGAGTGCTTCTTTTTCCCAGTGAAGAAAAACACTTCCATTTATGACATATTTCAGACAACTTGGATAACAACGTTAGAAAAATAGCAAATGACCATTACGGTTGGGTTTATTTCAAATGTAATTGAGAGGTTAGGCTGTCTCTGGAACCTGCAACTGTTTTTCCGACAACAGGAAGTTTTCTGAGTTATGTTTTCACTGAATGTTAAAAGAAACTGGATATTGATTTTGATACAAATCGATGTGCCTTTGGGGTGTTCTGTTTCTGCCCCAGGAGGATTGCTATGGGTGAGGGAAAAGTACTATGTTGCCCTTGATCCCTAACAAGCACCATCACTCTCTGCAGCTTCCTAGTGTGGTCCCGATGGACAATCGAATGTAAAGGACTTGAACGCCATGATTAAGAAAGGAAAAGGAAAAAAAAAAAACCAATATCAAAGTTAAAAAAAAAAGGGTTTGTCTGCCAAGCAAACAAAAGTCATGGCTTTAACAAAAGTCATGGTATCATCTACACATTTTTTTTTCCTTTGTGAAGCACTGTGGCTAGACTAAACAAAACAGAACAGTACAGAATTCAGGGATTGAAACCAAGGGAATATGTCCTTCTTCCCCTTCTACTGCCACATTCTACACAAGACAATGGTGGTTGAAGCCTCATCCTTCATGCTACATCAATCAAGAAGGTTTCTTTCTTGGACAGGTGCACACGGCTGTGCTTCTTGTGGTGTATTCACTAGGGGCGCTCCCCCTCCTAAACTTCTCTGGAGTTGAGCCCACAATCCCCACAACCTTTGGGACGCACTGCATCACATCAGCAGCAGGTGTTCTCTTGCTGTTGTTAATCGTTAGAAGTGTCATATTTGTACCGTATGTCTGGGCTAGGTCTGGCTGATGGGTCTGATGCCACATGTGAATCATGAGTTGAATGTACAAAAATTTCAGCTTTGCCACTGTTGTCCTTTGGATGGATATTATGCACAAGGAAAAGTAGAGAGTGAGGAAAACAAAGAGTTGATCAGCTCCTGGTTCTGGAGTTGGTTGTTAGAAATTATAAAAAATGGTGGCTCTGCTCAGAAGACATGGGCATATAAAAGCCTGGAGTGCTGAATGCTCAAATTTTCCCTTAAATGATAGAAATGGAAGTAAACATTTATTACCATTTGGTCAAGTGTAGCTTAACTTGCATTCATATTTCATTGTTAGTAATGGAGGTATGTGGAGATATACACAGACCTTGAGACAGCTGTTTTTTAATATTGCATACAGGCTAGCAGTTCATTGAAAACAGAGGAGAGAAGCCTGAAGGTTAGATCTTAGAAGAAGGCAGTTCTTCATGCACAGCTTTTGTCAATCCTGATTTGGTTTGAAAATAAAAATCATGGAATACCAAAATCAAAGGAGAGTTGATTAAGGGAAAGGGAAAAGGGGATCATCCCAGGAAGGGTGATGTCACTGGCCAGGAAAATGTCAGGCGAGGTTCCATGTCCTCACTCAAGTCCAAAGGTGCTGGTTTCCTCTACTGCTGTTAACAGCTTTTCATACAACATGGAGTACGAGGGATACGGTGGAAGATCCAGTCGGTTGAAGCATGTGTGTGCCCTGAATGGGGAGAAGAGATCGGTGAGAGTGTTTGTTTCAATGATACAACTGGTTCTGGATCTGTGACTTAGTCTGAAGTTGTGATTCAAAAGAGAATCAAAAGTGAGCAGGACCATGATTTAGGACCACCATAAAACACTGCAAACTAAGAGCCATATTCCTCTGGAATGAATAGACCGGTGGAAGGAATGGATTAACTAGAAATGGGTTGTTTGCATTTGTAAGCAAACCATACTACACTAGAATGACACTAGCAAATGGATTATAAACTCTATGGTATCAGCCTGAATGCAATTGAGTTATAAACTCTGATGTGGTCAATGAAGGAGGCAGAAATATAATTAGTATTGAAGGACTATATTCCTAAGTCTTCTTGTCCAGCTATGATTTCTGAGCCTCTGTGAACCACATGCATCTAGAGGAAACTGAGATGGCCTGGAATTCTGAGATGCAGTTCTCCATTCAAGTCAAGTGTGCTCTGGAGACAAGTCTGACTTCCCTACCCCAGCAGAACCCACGGAACCTAAAGCCAAAGTGCTGCATTTCCAAGAGAAGCTGCCCCTGTGAGCCAGTCCTCCTGGATGCCTGGAGTATCCTGGCGCCCAGGGTTCTGCTTTGCTTCATGTGCTTCCTCCTGCATTGCCAGTGTCTGCCTTGGACAAGGAATGCCTTCCTCACCGGTGGCTAACACCTGGACCTGGAAGACTCCTGCGGGTCTCCAGCAGTGGGTACAAGAAGCGCGACATGCATAGATTCTCTGCTGTGGAGCCTTGAATCGCCTGACTGGCTGTTCCCTGCCAGAAGTTCTTTGTTTTTACAGAATCTTTGGCTGATGCCAAGTCCTGTACCATACATAGTAGGGAGAAAGGTGGATGGGTGCAGGTGAAAGTTCGTTTCCTGCCTTTTCCTCCCTAAGAGTGGTGTGTTGAAATGGTGATTTGAGACACCAACCAGCACAGAAAAGGGCACTCTAAAATCAAACCAAACCAAATCAAATCAAATCACAAAACAAACATACAAAGAAACAAACAAAACTAAACTCTCTTCATTAGAGTTTTATTTGGGATATTAAACTCTTCTTTTCATTACAAGATCCCTAGGGGACTTGTGTATTATTTACACCTTTGTTTTAAAGTATATAAATCAGAGTATCAGATCACAGCCAGGCTGATGCAGCACTCAGGTTATGGGAGGAGATTATTTTGGGGATGAGGAGGGTGGGAAGAGGAAAGAGGGAAGGTGGGGTTTCCTGCCTAGCGAGAATCTAAGGAGGATGCTGGTGTTTTCGTCTGTCCAGCACCCATTCTTCCTCCTGGCAGTCCTTGGAACTATGGAACTATTCCTAACCCCTACCTCCCTCCTCCCTGTCCCCTTTCCCACTCAAGCTCCAAAGGCAGGCACAGGACAGTAGAGTGTCTGGTCTTAGGCCTTAAAGACATAACTGGGAAGAAACATACAAATAAAGATTAAACAGGCCTACGTTCACTTTAAAAGAAAATAATTGAAATATTTTACCTAGCTATAAATATGTGAGTGAAAGGGAAGTCAGGAAATTGAGTAGGATGATTACAGTGATTGCTATCTAGGTTAAAAAGATTGTGTCAAAACTAGAACATACATTGGGCAATGGCTAAACAGGCGAAGTGGGGCAGAAACGTCCCAAGCGTGCTTTTGAAACTAGCTGAATTAGCCAGGGGCGAGATAGGAGCAGGCATCATCTTGGTAGTTTTCTTCCTCTGGTCATTTTAACTGGCACTCATGAGAGGAGATATTACAGGGAAAAATATCATCTTTACAAGTTAGCTGGAACCAAACTAATTCTGTAAAAGATCATTTCTGGGAGTAAACAGAAAGCATTGGTGAATAGCACCTAGTCTGAACACCCATGGTTTCCTTACTAGTTGCTTTTATTGCATTTATTTAGAGCCTTGGTGAACTCCCTTAGTCTGTCATCTAGAATGAATGAACACAATCAAATTATGATACAACTCAGCATTGCTAAGAGCTCACCACCCTCCAGGTGTGGTTCTGACAGCACCAAGTGCCTGCTTACCTCATTCCCCGTGCACCAAACCAAGCACTGCCCAGCGGTGTGGGGCAGTGGATAGCAAGAAACCAGGGCCTGGAAGACCTCTATACTGACCCCAGTCTAGCCACTTACCAGCTTCATGACCCTGGGAAAGTCAATTAATCTTCCCAAGCCTCGGTTTTCTCACTTGTAAAGTGGGGATAATAATACATGCTGCGTGCACTTTGGAAGGTTACGGGGAGGATCAATGCTAGAACACACGTAAATGCGTTTTGTAACCTGTGAATCATCATTTAAACATAAGATTCTCTGGATAATGCAACCATAATTGTGATAATGATTTGGGGAACCATGTCATACTTGTGGCAACTGAAGCCTCTGGGGTTTTGCACGTGACCTACTGGCAGGTGACTCATTTTCTTCTCACACTTGGTGCGATGGATATTTTGGAGATCTGTACGGGTCTTTCAGCTGGGTCGAATTCCACGCCATTGGTGTCAAGCTAGAGTTCCAGCATTTTGAGATAATTTTGGATTGGGTTGTGCCAATCCCTGTATTGTTTATCCTTCTAACTGTGTCATCTACACAGTTGATCTCCCTGTCTCCCCTGTTTTTCCAAGTTACAGATTGGAATGTTAACAAATACAGAGCCAAAGAAAGTCTTGCTCCTCTCTACTAGGGACCACTTTAAGGTTGGCTAGAAACACACAAAAGAGGCAGCAGTCACTACTCTTTGCTGCCAGTTGTTCAGCCGGTTAGGTAAGTTGTGTCTTCCCTTCATGCCAGTCTTCTTCCTCTGCCTAACTACAGCCTTGTTCTCTTCAGATAGGCCTTGCTCTCCTCCCCGCTAAATCTTGTCTTTTTCAAGTTTGTCAATAACCTCTTGATCCCTAAATCCAGAAGCCCATACTCTCCTCCCACTTGCTCCAGCTCTTTAAAAGCATTTGACAGCTCTTCCTCTGGAACATCTCCCTCCCTTGGCTTCTCTTTGGTTTCTCAATGGCTTCCATTTTCTCTGCTGAGCTCCCTGATGGCGCCCTCCGGCCTCCTTTGCAGGTCCTCTTCTGGCCTTAGGTACTACAGAGAAGCATTTCTCCTTGGCACTGTTCACTTTTTGAACTTGATAACTCTTTGTTGTGGGAGCTGTTTTGTGCATTGTAAGGTGTTTAGCAGCATCCTTGGCTTCTACTCAACAGGTACCAGTAGCACCCCTTCCCCTCAACCAAAAATTCTCCAGGAAATGCCAACTACCTCTTGTTGGGGAAGAGAGGCAAAGTTGCCTTGCCCAGCCCCACCTTGAGAACCACTGCTACAGAGTAAGCCAGCTACTAACTTGACCGGGCCTCCAATTTCACCACTGGCTTGGGGTCAGTTTACGTCTGCAGTAAAACATGTTCATATTAGAATTTAATTTGCAACTTTTAGGCCAGTTAATTGCTGATGACTCAGAGCTTTGATATCCCTGGTCCCTGCCCCAAATGTGAATCCAAGATTCTCTCCGCTTCTTTATTCCGTCTCCACACTGCCCAGTGCTATTTTGACTCTGACCCAGCTTCTGTGCTTCTCTTTCCTTCCAAGCCTTTCCTCTGTTCTCCTTTGAGCTCTTGTTCAAAGTAAAGAAACTTTGCCACCTCCTTAAGCTCTTTGCAGATGCTGCCTCTGGGTCCCAGTGTCCCCTCTCCAGTCCTCATGGGTAGAAACTGCTCATTGCCCCACATGCTGTGCAAGGATGGACATTCTTCATGCTCCCCGCTGTCAATTCCACGTCATGACTTTGCAATCTTTGATCAGTTTCCATTCCTTTGAATCTCATGCCATTTAGATAACTTATTTTTTAAAACCATAGGCTTTGGCTGGCATTTCATTTTAATGAAATAGGATAGAGCAGAAAATAGATTTTATTGCAGATAATAAGGGTAAAGTGCTATTTTGAGGAACTTGTGTTTCAGATATACACACATATGTGCAAATGAGTACATGTGCATGTCCTGAGTTGTGATACAAAAGGCATTTCTTTTTGTGGGCTATGGTTTAAGAAGTGTGAAAATCAGTGATCTAGGTAGACCTTTGGTTTCTTCTGACACTTCGAGCTTCTAGCTTATTACAATTATTGATACTCTGGCACTTTGCTTAAGTCTTCCTTTCCATTTCAAGTCCTGCTACCAGACTGTGTGGCAACCAAGTCCACATGGCCAACAGGTTGAACACGCCAGCCCCCAGTTCCTTGACCTCAACTCCAGTGACAGTCCCGCCTCTCAGTTACTTTAGCTACAGTGTTATACGAAGTTTCCTCACAGGCATTATGAAATTATATCCTGGAAACCCCTACCCTCAAAGTCCTTTCTCCTGGCCCTCACACATCTTTTAGCAGGCAGGGATCTGCATTGATAGAACGGTTCTATGCAGACTAGGCTATGACTGGGTTTTGCCGTGGCGGTGTCTGGCGCTCTTATCTGGGAAGCCAGTTGCCTTTCCTTTCTGCAGAAGGCAGACCTGAAGAAAGAGCTGTGGGCCACCTCTCCCAGGGTGCTGGCCAGGAGCACTGTGATTCACAGTATCTGGGAAGCCCATGCCACCTTGGGTCTGCTTTGCTTCTTGCCTGCTCAGGGCTTCCTGCCACCTGCCACGGTCGAGCCAGGACTTCCTGAACGACAGTTTCTGGAAGTCAGAGGTTTTTTCCTTCTATCCATACTCAGATGACATTTTTTTTAAGGTTCTTGGATCTTCAGACATCATCCAAAGGAAACTGGACAGGGGTCACTATTTACGGCATTATTTTCAGTGTCCTCTTACAGGCATTTGCTTTTTGGGGTTCTCTTGTCCCAAGAAGAGATCCCTGTTTCCCCAAGAAACCATCTCTGGGGCTTATGGTACAGCAGCGCTCTTAGGGGTGCCTTGGTCCAGATATGAAGGACCTGTTCATAAGTCCAATGTCTGGCTTAGAAGCTATGTGGGTTAAAAATATTAATGTATATTTCAAAGCTTCCAAAGCAAACACAGAAATTATGTTCAATCTGTGATCCCAGATGACAGAAGCAATGACTCTCATTTCCTAAAGAATAGAGACTCCTCAGCACAATCTTTTCTTTCTTCTTTGTTTCTTTTTTTTTCTTTTCTTTTTTCCTTTTAATTTGAGACAGGCTCTCACTCTCTTGCCCAGGGTGGAGTGCGGTGGTGCAATCACAGCTCACTGCAGCCTCAGCCTCCTGGGCTCAAGTCATCCTCCTGCCTCAGCCTCCCAAGTAGCTGGGACTAAGGTGCATGCTACCATACCTGGCTAATTTTTTAATTTTTTTGTAGAGATGAGGTCTCGTCACATTGCCCAGGTTGGTCTTGAACTCCTGAGCTCAAGTGATCCGCCTACCTTAGCCTCCCACAGTGCTAGGATTACAGACATGAGCCACTGTGCCCAGCCAGCAGGGTCTTTTGTTTGTGGCTCACCAAACGCTTTCTCAACGGCATCCCCTGTGATGTTTCTCGGGGTATCTTATCCTCCGCACTGACCGGCTGCACCTTCTGGAACACGTGCTGCCATTTCCTGCTCCCAGCCCTTGCTCATGCTGTTGCTTCAGCCTGGAAGGCCCCTTCTCCCTATTCCTCGTCTCTCGATGCTCCCCTAAATTGCCAGTTTCTTTGTGGCATCTTCTCTGGGCAACTTGATTGGGAGTCTCTGTTTCACACCGTCACAGCACGGGGCTCTTACCCGCTGTGCTCCTCTGATTCTACCTTGTGCTGTAATTAGTTACTATCGGGCTGTGTTCTCCCTAGATTGCAGGCTCCCACGGGCAGGTGTGTTCTTGTAGCTCAGCCCCTCCCCAAGCCGCATGCTGCAGGGGTAGGCTATCATTAGTCAGAACTCAAGCTGCATTTCTCTAAAATAAAAGCAAGATGTTTCCAAATAACTATATTCTTGAAATCTATCATTCAACTTAACAAATGGAAATTCTGCCTTTTTAGTCTTCTTTTCTTGACAGACTTGACTATGTTTAGCTACTGGGAGAGCCATGCAAATAAGAAAGACCCTTGGAGCTGAGGGTCTGCTGAACTGAGTGGGTGAAGTCAGGGCTAAAGCCTATGCCAGGGTGTTCAGCTGTGGTTAACCAGCTGGGCATGCCCATGAATGTTTATCAACACCAGGTGAATTGTCCTCGGGGAAAATCCGGAAAAGCTAGGTGAAAGCTACAGTCCAGTAAATCCTTCTGCAATAAGGATTTAGCAGAGGTATTTGGGTGGCCATGTAGAAACAGAGCTGAATTAAATGCAAAGCTTCTTTATAATTAGAATGGATCCTATTACCAAAAGATAATAGAGGTCAATCTTTTCTTTCTTCTGTCTGTTGCAGCAGCGTTTCTTACCATAGCACCTATGCACAACTGTCTCTTCAGTGCTTCCTGATCAGGAATGCACTACCCAAAGTGCATACAAAGGACTCAGGAGGTGCTGGGATTAAAACTCACAGCACAGGGAATTTCTTCTGTAAAACTGCCTGGAGCCCCAGCGTCTCCTTTTCGACATTTATCCCACAATAAATGTGCTTTTTAAATAGAAGTCACCATAGAGACCTAGAGTTACATGTGGTCTCATCCCCACGTTTTAAAACTTGGTAGGAAAAATCCGACACATCATGAATATATAATGATCCTATGAAGTATCAAGTGATAACGCTGTTACAAATACAGATATGATGCTCAAGGGGTTACTTCCAGGTTCCAGCATCTTTATATTAATGTCCTTGCCTCTGCCCTCTCCTGTGTTAGACATTCACCTATAAATTAAGTTGGGCTATGAGAACATCCCATGACTGACACACAGACCAAGATACTACAGCTCAAATACCATCAGTCATCAAAACCTCCCTAAGAATAATATAGTTTCAATCCAAGTCTCAGAGCCACCTCACCTTCACCTTTCCCTAAGAACTCCAATGACAATACTCTGGGTGATAGGAAAGAATTCCATCCCAAAGGATGGTCACTCGAAATCAAATAGCAAAGTATACTTTGCCCTCTTCAGCAGGTTTCCCCGAAGGCTGGCAGGAGCTCTGTACCTGGGGAGAGAGGTAATTTTCCCCCATTTCTCTATGCAGAAGCGCCGAAGCCCATTGCTCCCCCGGAGGGCTGCGAAGCCTTCGTAGGGCACGCTGGATGTTCCCGTGACAAACTGCAGTAGTCTCAGCCTCTGCTCATTATTGAAGCGCTCCACCGCGGCCCAGAACCAGCGGATCACAAGATGCCCATCGTGGTAACCTGCCCGAAACGAAGGGAGGGAGGAAGAGAGGATGCAGAGAAAGGAGGAACGGGTGAGGGGGAGAGAGATCAAACACACATCAGGTATGATAGGAACAGAACTGCTGCTTTTGATCTGATTTATCTCATAATTGCCTTTAAAGCGGTCTAAAATAATTCGTGTAACGAGGTCAAGTTTTAAAACAAGAACAGATTTAGAAAATAGTCATTTTATAAAAGGACTTTATGTTCTGTGGGACATTCCTAGAGATGTCGGCTTTCTATTTAAACAACTGGGACTCCACTTGAAATGTCCCTGCCTCACGTAGGTATAGATAAGGAGTAGAAGGGCCTGGTAGAGACCAAAGACCCTATGAATACAATATTGCATCACGTTTCCTTTGTTCTGCTGTCTTAGCTCTTGGCCACCACATACCAGGGAAGAGTCTAGGACTTACAAGTCTAGGCTGAAGGTGAACAGCCAGTTTGGTGAACAGGAGATCCCAGGCTCTCCCCCTGGGCAGCTGCTCTCAGGCCAGCCCTACGTGGAGACATGCTGGGCCCATGGACTAAGTACTGGGTCCCTCTCATAGTAAGCTGGGGAGACCATGCTTGGACGAATCAATTAAATGATTTGCCACTGACTGCAAATGCAAGAGACCTTCAGAGAGGGAAGAAATCTATGTGTGCCAAGGCAGAAGCAAGAAAAGCTTCAGAAAGAAAATGAAGCTACATGCAGCGTGAGAAGGGTTTGTGCAAGTGGAGGGAAGAAGGAGGACATTCCTGGCAGGAAAAATAAAGGATAACAAGATTGAGGAGGAAATATGCAGGCAACAGTAAGCCACTAGGGTAGGGGGGTTTCTAGCGAAGGCAGGAAGGAATAAATATTTCTGGGGGTGTTATGGAGCCTTAACAGCCAAGCAGAGATTTTTTTTTTGAGACAGAATCTTGCTCTGTCGGCCAGGCTGGAGTGCAGTGGTGTGATCTCGGCTCACTGCAACCTCTGCCTCCTGGGTTCAAGGGATCCTCTCATGTCAGCCTCCTGAGTAGCTGGGACTACAGACATGTGCCATCAGGCCTGGCTAATTTTTGTATTTTTTTTTAGAGGAAAGGGTTTCACCAGGCTGGTCTCGAACTCGTGAGTTCAAGCAATCTGCCTGCCTCGGCCTTCCAAAGTGCTGGGATTACAAGCATGAGCCACCATGCCCAGCCAGGCAGACAGCGGTTTTCATACTATACCAAAAGGGCCTAAGGGTTTATACCAGAAGCTTTGCAGGGATGAAAGTTCAGGTTGGGATTTAGAGAAGGGCATGTACAAGCTCCTGCTTTGTACTAAAGTACGGCCAAGCTTTTTGTAGTCTTCAAAAAGCGATGAATTATATATACATGCAATGGAATGTTATTCAGCCATAAAAAGGAATAAAATACTGAAACATGCTACATACAACATGGTTGGACCTCAAAACAGTAGGCTAAGTTAAAGAAGCCAGACACAAAGACCACATTTTGTATGATTCCATTTCTATGACATATCCAGAATACGCAAATCCATTGAAACAGAAGGCAGATTGACGGTTGCCAGGGATTGGGGGAAAGGGGCGAGGGAGTGAGAGCAACTGCTTGATGGGTACAAGGTTTCCTTTTGGGGCATGGAAAATATTCTGGAAGTAGCTAGAGGCAATGGTTGCACAACACTGTGACTGTACTAAACGCCACTGACTTGTTAGCTTTAGTCACTTTATGTTACGTCAATTTCACCTCAACAAGTCAATCGTTTGGAAAGTGCTGAGTTCTGTTTGCGATCATCACATCATCACAGCTCCTACCCACTCACCTCCCCGGTACTCTGTGTTATTCCGCCAGTCATTCAGGTCAATTTCTGCGGTGCCAGCAATCACCAGCTCCAGCTCCCTGGCATCAAACACGGACACCAGCCTTGAGTCTACAACCTGAAATGCAGGTTAGGCTTCAGCATCCAGGTCCAAACACACAGAAAGGCTATATTCATGATCATATTTTTGTGAGTTAAACTGGGAAACTGACCATCACTGGCAATACTTTTTTTCAGTTTGCAATCATTTTTAACTCGAAAATGATTGCTATGATCTGAATGTTTATATATCCCTTTCCTTCCCCAAATTCATATGTTGAAATCTTCATCCCTGAGGCCATTGTATTAGGAGGTGGGGCCTTCGGGGGATGATTAGATTATGAGGGCTTCATGCTTTTATTAAAGAGTCCCAAGAGAGACCTCTTGTCCTTTCCATCACACGAGGACATAGGAAGAAGGTACCATCTATGAACCAGAAGGTGGCCCCTTGCCAGACACCAAATCTGCTGGTGTCTTGATCTTGGACTTCCCAGCCTCCAAAACTGTGAGAAATAAATGTCTGTTGCTGTAAGCCAGCCATACCATAGTATTTTGTTATAGCAGCTCAAATGATGATCATTGACTTAAACATTTTAGAACACAAGCCTTCATGAGTGGGGAACAGAAAAGAGAATCCCATGCTCCACCCCTAATGCTTCCTCTCAGAATGATTTTGTAAACAAATCTGACTCGACTTTTTGAAGTCACATTGAAGTTTTCAAATAACATTGCATTTTAAAAGCAAAAAGTCCACATCACTCCGAAGGACTTAATAGTTGTTAGTATTACCAATTCACTTAAAATGTAATCCTTCACATGGAATTATGACTTGTATCCTAAATTGAGCATTTGTATTAAAATGGCTGTATTTTCCACCCCTTCTCAAATCATGACCCTAAGATTAAGAGCTAGCTGGGTGAAAATCTGTCTTTTCCTTCCCTTCTTCTCTAACTTCCTTCCTCCCTCCTTAGGGATCTGGGAAGACGTGTTCTGTTGGGGATCTGCATTCTGGCTTTGCATCTTGTGCCAAATGTACCAGGTACAACTGAGCTCCTGTGATGGTACCTCCTTCAATCAAACCAGCAGAGGACAAGATCATGGCCAGTGCACTTGTCCACATTCTGGCAGGGAAGGAGAGCCTTCCATGATCCAAGACCTGAGAAAATGTTTACATCCTCTGGTTTTTAAACTGGGGAACTTCAAGGATGATATAAGATGTCTAGCGACCCTCCCTGTCTTCTTCATTTACCACTCAGCATAGAGTATGTGGCACAACATGATGCTATAACAAAATTAAAATCTAGCACCAGTGGACAATATGTCCCAATGCCTTCATTTCACTTACAGTATTTTTGTTTTGTTGAACAAAAGGAAACGCCACCCGCACAGATCGTGACACGAGATGCTAGATGTTTTCATGTCTAGCACATCAGGGTCACATACCAGTTGCCTGAAAGCATTTTTCACTCATAAGAGTTGAGTTTCCCAGAGAACTCTGACCCCTCAGCCATCCACCCTAAGGAGGTCCTCAGTGCTCCCTAGTGAGGGGCCCACTGCCTAGCTTGGTTCTTCCTCTCTGTTCTCATCGCCCGAGCTGCTGCTCCCCCAGGGAGCCAGGAGGAGTGAGGGCCCATGACGCAGCGCCCTGGCCACAGCTTGCCTTCCCCAGGCCACCGGGCCTCACCTCGTAGAAGCCGCGCACCAGTGCCTCGGTCTGCTGCACCACACCGCGCTCCACCCGCCACTTCACCATGCGCTCGATGTATTCCTTCTTGTTCTTCTCTGTCACCTGTGTGTTGGCTCCTCCAGACTTCAACTCCCTTTCCGTGACCTTGTAGGAAAACAGAAGGATTGCGATGCTTGTCAGTTCAGCTTATCTCTCCGGGATGCACACTGATTTTAGGGGGATGACTATATGCAAAAAAGTCTTCCATAGGGCGTTATTCAGCATTATTATCCCCGAAGTCTTTTTTCCTTGCTAAAGGTCACTGAAAAGGGTCTGACTGTTCTAAGCAGATTGGAGCGCCGTGGTGCTATCATAGCTCACTGCAGCCCTGAATTCCTGGGGGCAAGTGATCCTCCTCCCTCAGCCTCCTGGGTAGCTGGGACCACAGATGAGTGCCACTCAGCCTAGTAAATTTTTTTTTCTTTCTTCTTTTTTTAATTTTTTTTTTGTAGAATGTGGTGTATGTTGCCCAGGCTAGTCTTCAACTCCTGGCCTCAAGTGATCCTCCCAACTCCAGAGTGTTGGGATTACAGGCATGAGCCATTGCACCTGGCCTCTAAGCAGATTGTTAGGCACCTCCAAGGGCTATAGTTTTTGTTTTAGAGAAAACAAGTTTCCTACACTCAAGAGGCATAATGGAAATAAAAGGAAAATGTCCTCGGTTGTCCCAAATATTGAAGCTGAATGTGTCAACACTACAATCACATAGTTGATGCCCCCCAAATCTCAATTATAGCAAATTCTTAACAGCCATCAGTTTCCATTTCCACAGCTGACCAGAAGGCAGTGGTCTTCTGGCGGAGAGTGGGACATAATATTACACAGCCACAGCAGCCTGACGCTGGGAAGGGAGGCAGAAGCATGTAGGCACACAGTAAACGGCGCTGCCACTTGTGTGATGATGCATGTTTCTTAGGACATGCTTGAGTCATCGGGGAAGGCTATGATCCATCTTTTAACAGGCGAGAAGGTAGATAACACACTAGACATTTCTTAAAAAATCAAAATATGTTAGTGTATGAAAGGGATAATTTTCAGTCATGTTGAATTCACTTAAGGGTTCACTGCAATGCTCAATGCTGCAAGACAAATGAGGCATCACTGGACTTAGTTACTGGTTTAAAGAAAAAAATACATATGTGTTTGGCACTTGTGGACACAGTACCTAAACAAAACAGTGCATAAGTAGTCTGACGGTTACTTTTTCTTCTATCACTAAGGTGACCAGTGCAAATTACAAAATACTGGCTAACGATACAAGACTTGTTATCACCAAGCACCCATATTCTTTGGAATGTCTGATTTTTAGCTGCCTAGTTAAACACTTTATTTTTCAACCTCCCTCACAGCTAGGTGTGGCATGTAACTAAATTCTGTCCAATGGGATGTAAGCAAAAGTGCTGTATGGCACTGTCAGGAGGCCTTCTTGAAGGGACGGGCTGTGTGTTCCTTTGTCCTGCTGCTTTGAACATAGTTATGATGGTTGGGATGCTGTACTCATCTGGGCTAAGAGTGCAGGGGGCCTCTCCTAGAGATAGCAGTGGGGAGACCTGGAAGGAGCGTGATCCCTGAGGACTCTATCAAATAGAGCTTATTTGTTTTTGTTTTTGTTGTTTTTGTTTTGAGACAGGGTCTCTCTCTGACACACCGGCTGGAGTGCAGTGGTGCAATCTCAGCTCACTGCAACCTCTCCCTCCCAGCCTCAAGCAATTCTCCCACATCAGCCTCCCAAATAACTGGGACTACAGGTACATGCCACACACCTGATTAATTTTTGTATTTTTAGTAGAGACAGGGTTTTGCCATGCTGGCCAGGCTGGTCTCAAACACCTGGCCTCAAGCGAACCACCTGCCTTGGCCTCCCAAAGTGCTAGGATTACAGGTGTGGACCACCACAGCAGCCTAAACAGGACTTTTATGTGAGATAAAAAAAAAAAAGCTTCTATTAATTTCAACAGGGTCATTTTTGGCATCTTTACTTACTAGTAGCTGAATCTAAACCAAAAACCTATGGTGTCTTTCACCTGCCTCTCTCTGCTCTCCACCATCTAACAACTTGACAAAAGAAGGCCTGCAAGTCAATCATCCAAAACCACTCATTGTTCTTGGTGCCCTCCTTTTGAAGAGAAATAGGATAAACTTTAAACAGATATACAGGTGACCCTTGAGCAACATGGGTTTGAACTGCATGAGTCCACTTGTATGTGGATTTTTTTCAATAAACATATTGGAAATTTTTTTTGAGATTTGCAACAATTTGAAAAAACTCACAGATGACCTGCATACCTAGAAATATTTTTTAAAATTAAGAAAAAGTTAGGAATGTCATGATTCCATAAAATATATGTAGATATTAGTCTATTTTATCATTTACTAACATAAAATAGATACAAATCTATTATTAAAAAGTTAAAATTTATGAAAACTGACACACACAAATACTTAGAAACTGTACATGGTGCCATCTGCAGTAGAGAGAAATGCAAACAAACATAAAAATGCAGTATTAAATCATAACTGCATAAAATTAACTGTAGTAATACTGTATTATTGTAATAATTTTGCAGCCACCTCCTGTTGCTATTGCAATGAGCTCAAGTGTTGCTGATGAACAGCCTCTCTCCAGTAAATTGTGTGTCACAGTAAAAAGTGCTCTCTCTTGTTTACTGCTTATTTTCCACCGTGTTTAAGTGCAATACCATAAACTTTGAATAATATCATGGGACTCACACAAAGGGCCACTATTGATGCTGGAAATGCTCGCAGGAAGCAGAGAAAAGTCATGATATTACAAGGGAAAACTGAATTGCTTGATAGGAACCATAGGTTGAGGTCTGCAGATGTGGTAATCTACTTTTTCAAAATAAATGAATCCAGCATAGGGACTGTTGTAAAAAAAGAAAAGGAAATTCATGAAGCCATCACTGCAGCTATGCCAGCAGGTGTGAAAAGCTGGACTTTTTGTGAAATATCTTTTTATCTCATATTGAAAACATAGCTTTTATGTGAGTGCAGGATTGCTAGAACAATGGCATACCTATAGACTCTAATATGATTCTAGAAAAAGCAAAGTCATTATAATGGTAACTTAAAGCAAAAGGAAGATGAAGGATCTAAAGTTGGAAAATTTAAAGCCAGCAAAGGATGGTTTGATAATTTTAGAAACAGATTTGGCTGAAAAATATCACAATAACAAGAGAAGCAACTTGTGCTGACCAAGAGGCACCAAATGAGTTCCTAGACGCTGTTAAGAAAATCACTGAGGAGAAAGGATGTCTCCCTGTACAGGTTTTTAATGCAGATGAAAGTGTCCTGTTCTGGATTAAAAAAGCACCACAGAGGTCCTTTATCAGTAAGGAAGAGAAGTGAGCACCAGGATTTAAGGCAGGAAGTGACAGGCTAACTCTACTGTTTTGTGCCAACACATTTGGGTTTATGATTAGGATTGCCCTTATCCATTAAAGCTTTAACCCCTGAACCTTGAAGAGAAAAGAAAATACCAGCCACCAACAAGAAGGCCTGGATAATGAGAACCTCTTCTCTGGATTGGTTCCATCAGTGCTTTGTTCCTGACGTTAGGAAGCACCTTGTCAGTAAGGGACTGCCCTTTCAAGTTTTTTTTTTTTTGATATTGGACAAGGCCCTTGGCCACCCAGAACCCCCTGAGTTCAACACCGAGGAATCAAAGTGGTTTACTTGGCCCCTAAAACGTCTCTAATTCAGCCTTTAGATCGGGAGTCATAGGACCTTTAAGGCTGATTACACATGGTACTCTATGGAAAGGATGACTTCAATAGAGAGAACACTGTAAAATCTTAGAAAAGTTATGCCACTGAAGATGCCATCATCGTTATACAAAAAGCCATGAAAGTCATCAAGCCCCAAACAATAAATTTCTGCTGGAGAAAACTATGTCCAAATTTTGTGCATAACGTTCTCTTTTCTCTAGCTTTCCTTATTGTAAGAATACAGTTTATAATACCTATAACCTACAAAATATTTGTTAATTGATCATTTTTGTTATTAATAAGACTTCTAGTCAGCAGTAGGCTACTCGTAGTTAAGTTTTTGGAGAATCAAAAGTTATGCATGAATTTTCAACTGCGCAGCAGTCAGCACCTTAACCCTTGCATTTTGAAGGGTCAGCTGTACATTATTCAAGATCTACAACACATCCTTATTTTTATCACTGGGAACATTTAAGCTTTTTTCTAAGTTGTTCAGTTCCTACACTTTACACTAGAGGATTGTTCTTTTGTATATTCAACCTTAATTTTTTTCCTCTAATTTTATGCATTCAGTTATTTGTAGTTGACTTCATTTTCTTGAATAGATAGTATATGACCATGGAATAACATTCAAATGGTGTAGAAGGCCATAAAATAAAAAGTAAGTTTTTCTCCCACCGAATCTCCCAGCCGTGCATTCTCCCTTTCTGGAGACAGTCATCTCTACTTCCCTTCCAGGGAGATTTTATGCATATGCTGGGTAATGTATATATATTATTTAAAAAAATTTTAGAGATGGGGTCTTGCTATGCTGCCCAGGCTGGTCTCCAACTCCTGGCCTCAAGCGATCCTCCCAGCTCTGCCTCCCAAAGTGCTGGAATTACAGGCTTGAACCACTGTGTCTGACCAATATAAATTCTTTTTTTTTTCCTGTAAACAGTAGTGTGTTTTACACACCGTTCTTCACTACCTTTTTTTCTCTTAAAAATATATCTTAGAAATTTTTCATGCCAATTTAGACCTGTGTTTTTCTTTATTGCTGTTAGTGTACCCTGTTTATTGCTTATGATTATATGGGAATTGAGGGGCTGGGGTGTCCTCATGCTTTTTAATAACCACACATGATTTCACTACTCCAGACTGTCACAGATGTTTTGCAACTATCAACAAGGCTGTGATGAAGATCCTAATATATTAGTAATTTTAATTAGGTGTTAATGTATCAGTAGGACAAACTCCTAGACACGCGTGCTGAGTCAAAGGCACGTGATTTAAAATATGGACCAATATCACCAAGGTGCCTTTCACAGAGAGTGAATCAAACTTCCACCTACAATGGATAGGAGGGTCTGTTTCTCTACACCATTCCAAAATACTGCTAAATTTTCTGATTCTTGACATTCTAATAAGGGAAAATGGTATCTCACTATAGCTTTAATTTATTTTTTAAAATTGTGAATGAGATTATCTCCTCGTCTTTCCCTTTCTGGGAGCTAACTGTATTCTTTGTGAATTTTCTATCAGCTTGTTGACTGATCATTTCATATTGATCTGCGGGATCTCTTCTGATATTGAAAGAAATAGTCTTTATGTTACGTGTTAAATGTCATGTCACTTTCAGTTTGTTTATAGTATAGTTTGCTATGTAGAAATTTAAAAATAATATTTGACTATATCAGATGACTTTTATGACTCTAAGAGTTTGTACCATATCTGTATCAGCATTCTTTTTTTTATTTTTTGAGACAGAGTTTTGCTCTGTCGCCCAGGCTAGAGTGCAGTGGCATGATCTTGGCTCACTGCAACTTCTGCCTCCTCAGTTCAAGTGATTCTCCTGCCTCAGCCTGCTGAGTATCTGGGATAACAGGTGCCCACAACTGCAACTGGCTAATTTTTGTATTTTTAGTAGAGATGAAGTTTCACCATCTGGGATAGGCTGGTCTCAAACTCCTGAACTCATGATCCACTTGCCTAAGCCTCCTAAAGTGCTGGGATTACAGGCATGAGCCATCGTGTCCAGCCTCTGTATCAGCATTCTTTAGTGCAAGATTAAAAATAAAAATTCTTTCTTCCTTTCTTTTTTTTTCTTTCTTTCTCCTTTCCCTCTTTCTCTCTCTCTCTCATTCTTTCTCCTTTCCCTTTTTCCTTCCTTCCTTCCTTCCTTCTTTCTTTCCTTTCCTTTCCTTTTTCCTTTTTTTTCCTTTTTTTTCCTTTTTCCTTTTTCCTTTTTCCTTTTTCCTTTTTTTTCCTTTTTTTTCCCCTTTCCTTTCCTTTCCTTTTTCCTTTCCTTTTTCCTTTCCTTTTTCCTTTCCTTTTTCCTTTCCTTTTTCCTTTCCTTTTTCCTTTCCTTTTTCCTTTCCTTT
>NW_016107863.1:761116-796759 GCF_001604975.1 Cebus imitator
TTTCCTTTCCTTTCCTTTCCTTTCCTTTCCTTTCCTTTCCTTTTCTTCCTGTCTTTCTTTCTCATTCAGGTTTCTGATACAGCTGCAATTTATTTAGTGTAAGAAGTGAGGTTAGGGATCTAACTTAAAACTTTCACAGATGGCTACCCATTTGTCTTAATACAATGTGTTAAATAATTGTGTATATTTTACATACAAATTTACCCTCTACAACAGGGCATGTGTGAAAGATGGGCTAAAAGTAGTCATGCACAGAGAATGGTTTGCCTGCTCAATGAGTACATGGCATGAAAGTTAAATGAGTAGCATATTCTTGAACATATATAAATGTGCTCTTTAGTGTTTTAGGAAGAAATATTTCTTTTCTCAACTATGTAAGAAAACATTCTTCACAGGCATGTTTTTACAGAGGAAATACAACAGAATGTTGATATTTTCTAGGACCTACCCAAGACTCTTGACTGGGATGTGGGTGCTCGGTGGCCTGCTGCATTCATTCACGCTCACACAGCAACCCAGCTCACTGTCCACATTCAAGTGAAGTGCCCTTAAAGCATTCTGACTTGACTATCACAACAACCCTGTTACAAATTACCATATGTCACAGGCTTTGGGGATCTCTAGCAAATGGGTTCCCCAAACCTTGACTGTTAAATCTACTCAGGCTATGGCTATTTTCTGTTAAAACTGTAATCAATTTGATTGGAAGATTTGATGTTATATAAAAGCTAGTAGAAAACAGATGGGAAACTTTATCTTATTTAGTGTTGAGATATATGTATTTAGAGGAATAGATAACTGGATGTGATAAAAAGAATCATTTCTGCAGTGGCACAGATAACGGAAATACCTGATGTATGTACGGCATACTTTATAAAAATGCTTTCTGGTCCATTATCACATTTTCTTTTCTTTTTTTTTACAGCCTGGTCACTGAGTATTTTTTTTAATATCACATTTGATTTTCAAAAAGCTCCATAAAGTAGATCCATGTTGTAACAAGAAAAAGAAGAAAAAGCACATGGGTAGATTTACTAAAGGAAGTAGTTCCCCAGGAATTGTTTTGAATGAATGAGATCCTTTATTCGCTAATTTAAAAACAAAATCCCATTACCACATGATCCAGCAATCCCATTTCTGTGTATATATTCAAAATTATTGAGAGCAGGGACTTGAACAGATATTTGTACACTCATGGTCACAGCAGCATGATTCACAATAGCCAAAAGATGGAATAAATCCAGGTGTTCATCAACAGACAAATGGATAAATGGATAAACAAAATATGGCATATATATATATGTATATATATCATATTTCTTTATATATATAATATACATATAATGAAATATTCAGCCTTAAAAAGGAATATTATATATAAAAGACTAATTCTATATATATTTGTATATCTATGTGTGTGTATATATATACACACACACAGACACATAATGAAATATTATTTAGCCTTAAAGAGGAAGGAAATTCTGACACACGGTACAACATGGATGAATCTTGAGGACACTACGCTAAGTGAAATAAGTCAGCCACAAAAAGACAAATATTGTATAATTCCACTTATATGAAGTATCTAGAGTAGTCAAATTCATAGAAACAGAAAACAGAATGGTAGTTGCCCAGAGTTGAGGGTGGGAGAAATTGAAAGTTTTTGTTTAATGGGCAGAGTTTCAGTTTTGCAAGAAGAAAAATTTCTAGAGATTGGATGCCCAACAACGTGGATATACTTAACAACAACGAAGTATACCCATAAAAATGATTAAGATGATAAATTGTATGTTATGTGCATTTTCCACAGTAAAAAACAAAATCCCTTTTCCAAGCCCCATATCACACAAACCTGTCCAAAAACCTCTTCATTAACAGTGAAAGTGAGGTCTAGGATGTCTGTGATGTTGTTGTCCTTCATCCACTGCAAGCTCTGGTGGAATTCCTCATCCAAATATTCCAGGTCACTCAAATCACAGGGCCTGGGTGGATTCAGTGAGAAAGGCAAACAGAATTACTGAACAAATGGATACCCAAACCTCACTTCAAAATGTGGTTGTATCATTCCTGGCTAAAACATCACAGACTTAGCCTAACAATTTGATGCTTTTGAATACACTGACGAATCAGCTCATTCAGTCATTTTAGTTCATTCAGTAATTTTCCTTTGAAAAGGAAATGTGAAATTATTTACAATAACAAACATGAAATAATTATTGGCTCACGGACTCTTTGCATGAAAATTGGAGAAAGCTATCATTTTAAAACAACTAAGTTATAAACAGATCAGTTCTACTGAATAGTTTAACACAATGTTTGTAATATTATTATAATTTTTATATAAAGTGATTCATCTCCATGATATGACATTTTGATAACAGAATCCTACACCAACAGAAAAATCCCCAAATGCCTTTTTATTGTACTTAAAGCACTCAGGACAAAAAGGCACCATAACACTAACAGGAATGGTTAGGGCAAAACAGGTACAAAAGGGTCAGTGGCACCAGGGAGGCTGGTGTCCTTGCCCTGCAGATGGGGCTGGGATGGAAGTGTGGTCTGCAAATCACTTACAGTCTCAGGAGTGCCTTATAGAAGGGCCTCGTGAAGAAAGCGTCAAGAAGGTACTGATGGATCAGAGCCAGGCCCAGGATGCGACCACTAAATCTGAACCTGGAACACAGACAAAGCAGAGAAATGGGCAGGTGGAAATTTACATTGTTAAATATTTTAATTTGCATTTTTATCTGATGTGTTTGTTTAGAGTATTCATCTTAAGCTGCTTTAAGGAATCTCCTTATTGATGATGCAAGGGAGGCGCCCGTTCTCCACCTCCTTATGCTTTACCATGAGCAATGCCTGCGTGCTTGCTAGGTATTAAAGGAAGCCTCCTCTCCCCGCCGTGTAGCAGACTGGAGTCATTTTTCCAGAATCTTTTTCAGACCTGGGAGAATGAGGACCCAAGAAGAGGAAAGCACTGGGAAGGGGAATTCAGGAATCTTAGAAAAATAGCCCACACTGAACTGCAGGCAGACCTGGATCCAGCGATGCAGAGGGCTTTCTGGATGTGTGTCCTTACCCATTCAAGCATTTTATCTACATTACTTACGGTCCATGCTGGCAGGTGGAGATTTGAGTATGGAGCCCATATGGCAGTTGTTCTTGCAGACAGCGGGGAAGAGTTACACAGAATTACAACATGGTAAGCTGAGTGGGCATTGTTCTTTAAAATTGCCAGCCATGTAAAAGACAGAATGAGGTCACTGCTAGGTAAGAACTGGCCATATAGACCTGGCCACCTCCAGATATAAGTGCCTTTACTGATTTAAATCCTTGTCAGAGCATTAACTTCCTGAGCATTTTGCTAGTAACCTGCTCAGCAAAACGCTGAGGCTACCTGGGCTTGATCCCACTGTTGCCTGCTCCTAAACCAGCTTCTTGCCTGCCTGTTCTAGCACCCTGTGCTTTCCCCACCACGTGGGCCTTGCCTGTCTCCGGCACCTACTTTTCTTTCCTCTTTTGTCTTCTCCTTTCTTTTTTTCGAGATGGAGTCTCACTCTGTCGCCCAGGCTGGACTGCAGTGGCACGATCTCGGCTCACTGCAACCTCCACCTCCTGGGTTCAAGCAATTCCCCTGCCTCAGTCCCCTGAGCAGCTAGAACTGCAGGTACTTGCCACCGTGCCTGGCTAATTTTTGTATTTTTAGTAGAGAGGGGGTTTCACCATACTGGCCAGGCAGGTCTCAAACTCCTGATCTTGTGATCTGCCTGCCTCGGCCTCCCAAAGTGCTGGGATTATAGGTGTGCGCCACCACACCCGGCCAGTGGCACCTACCTTCATAACTGGGATCTCCCCGGTGTCCACTCTAACTAGGTTTTCACCTAATCATTGATTTAGTTGTGAATTTTCTCAGATTCTCCCTGTCAGAATTTTCAACTAACCTATCTCCAATGCCTTTTGTGTGGCTCTTTTTGGACTCAGAGGGTTTCCATCTCTATCGCTGCTATAAAAATGTTAAAGTGAATAGATTATCTGATTCCATAGAATAAGCATATTTATAAAAACACTTCAAATTGGTGTGTTTGAAGTAGTCGATTCTTTTTCTATGAAATAACATACTGGTGTTATTGACTCCGAGAGACTAGAGGCAAACAGAATCTCAGTGTAGGTGCTGTGGGGCCCTGTGGATAGGGGGCTTCTGGAATAGTGGGTCCTTGAGACTGGGTACCCCACCAGTGCTTCATTCCTCAGTGCCCTTTCCTGACCACCCCAATAACTGACCGGTCCCCAAGATAGTAACCACATCCTGTGTATAAAAGCAGTTATCTTCTACCCCAACAGAAGGTTGGCCCACCTGCTCTAAATAGACTCTAGGGCATTGTAACGAATGCTTCTAACATGATAGTAGGGTTGTGGCCATCTAGGTCGAGATGACCAAGATGATCCAAACCAGGAAAGGAGCAAAGGTCAGCACGGAGGGGCTGGGCCTGGGGCTTCCCCACTTAGAGGGGGCCCCTGAGGATCCAATAAAGAGAGCTGGGAATCATAGCAGGTAATAAATATATGTAGATATGGAATAAATGATAACATTAAATGGATTACTATTTTCAGCTTAGTGCTAAACAATTGAGTATCTCAATGAATTAAAAAATTTTAACAAAATAAAAATTTTTCAAATTTATTCAGGAAGATGTAGAAAACTTAAATAGACCGATAACCATAGTGCCAAGTAGAAAACTTTCAATAAAAAGGACTATCTCCAAAACTGATACTGGGACTGGATATACATATTTTTAAAGATGTGTTCTTTCAAAGACTCAAGGACAGAAAACCTTTCTGTTATTTAAACAGTTCCAGAAATCAGAAAGGGGTGGAAAACCTCTTAATTCATCATTATGAGCTACCATAACCACAGAGTAGAACCTGGAAATGATAAAACAAGACAGAGAACCAGAGAAAATGTCACTTGTACATAAATCCTAAATAAACACAAGAGAATTGCATCTACTAGTTCATTCCCAGAACAATGCAAAATGATTACGGATGTTTAATTAGAATCAGGATAGTTCAATATTAAGAATTCTATTACTAAAATCAAGTTTAAGGTCAAAAGACAAACATCATACGACCTTTTTGGGGGATATAAACTAGAAAGTTACTTGAAAATATCATCACCAATTTCTAGAGAAAAAAAATCTTTGTAGTAAACCAGCAAGAGAATGCTTCCTTAACAAAATAAAGCACGTCTATCTCAGCAATATATTTAACAGTAAAAATACTGAAGGATGCTGACTATTACCACTCTTCACAATAATTCCATCAGCTCTAGTCACTGTAGTTAATTAAAAATGAAAAATTGGAAACAGATTAGAAGTAACTTTTATCAAATGCCTATTGGGCCAAGGCATGTTATTCACAATATCTTAATGACCCTTGCAACAATTCTATTTTATGGTTTTGGTCATCTCCATTTTGCAGATTAAGAAACTGAGGGTCAATAAGTAGCCCCAGGCAAGTGGTACAGCGAGGAAACTGACTCACATCTGCCTGACACCAGATCAGGCCTTTTCCTTTGTGTCTTTTGAGATGTGAGCGATGGAGAGGTTGCTAGTCTGGGCTCTGGGGCCAGGCTGCCTGCTGTGTGACCTTGTGCGAGGGTTTAATCTCCTCCTTCTCAGTTTCCTCTTCTGAAAACTTCACTTTTTAAATGTTAAAAATTTTTGCTATTAGTATTTTATGTTGGCTACCAACATCTCTTGTGCTAATTAGATGTATTTTGGTTCAAGTAACCTTCAACCAGCTTAAGCCCTCTAAGGCCATGGGTCTCTCCAGGAATCCAGGGTTAGGAATGCAGTTGGGCCTCAGGAACACCAGGGAGGTGAGCAATGTTGCCCCTCCTCGTCCAGTTTCTTGCCTCGGCTCCTCTAAGCTCGTTTCTCCTCTCACTGCCAACACCTCCCATGGTTTACATCCCAGAGTTCAACACAAGAGAGACCAACTTGACTCCCTCTGATCCAGGTCTAAAGTGTCAGCATGATTCTCTTAACTATTCTAACCCGGATCAATCATGAACAACCAGGGAGGAAATCTCAGTCTCGAGTACTTTGCAGTGAGAACCACTGTTGCTTGCCTCGCAACCAGGGGATGGGATCAGATGGAGTGCAGGACATGGGGTTTCCTAGCACAGGGGACTGCAGCGCAGACTGCCAACAGAGAATTGTGTATTTGCTTTGAATTGGGTAGACAATAAGGTGGAATTTCTAAAGGCAGAATTACACTAGTTTCACAGACTAACATGGGCAACCAATAAGCCCTGGATTTTTAAAAATAATTGTGCAACAAAGCTATGATAATGTGGTTTGGCTTTACATAACCACAGATGGGATGGCTCTAGGCCAGTCCCATACATACTATAAGGTATATTCCAGAGCCATGAACTATGGTCTGGGACATGTTAGTATAAAGCAAAATACAGCAACTGTACAATTCAAACCTAAAATAATAGCTGACGGAAAAAAAAAAAAAAGACAACAAACCAATAGCTGATGAATTGCTGTGTGTGCAAGTCCATGAAGGAGAAAACACCTTCTAGTAATGGTGCATCTCCTTTATTCATCATCTGTACTGATCTCCCCTAGCCCAAGCAATTGCTTGCGGGGAAGTTGATTATATTTGCTGTTAACACAGGTTACAAACGTGGAGGAAGTATGAGACAGAAAGAAAATATCTTTCCCTAGTCTCTGAGTCTAAGGTAGCATGTCTAGCTATGAAGAAACTATCCGATAATTTAAGCAAAATAAAGTGCTGAGGTTTCAAGGTAAGTTACTTGGCATAAACAAAGTTCTGATGATAAATTAAGACCCTACAGAAGTAGCGGAGCCGCCCCCCTGCCTGTGGGTGTGAGTCTGTGTTACTTAAATAACCTGCCCCAGTGCAGTGGCTCACACCTGTAATCCCAGCACTTTGAGAGGCCGAGGCAGGCAGATCACCTGAGGTCAGGAGTTTGACACCAGACTGACCAACATGGAGAAATCTACTAAAATACAAAATTAGCCAGGTGTGGTGGCACATGCCTGTAATCCCAGCTACTCAGGAGGCTGAGGCAGGAGAATTGCTTGAACCTGGGAGTTGGAGGTTGTGTGAGCCAAGATTGTGCCATTGCACTCCAGCCTGGACAACAAGAGTGAAACTCTGTCTCAAAAAAACAAAACAAAACAAAAAAAAACCTGCCCCGTTTGAAAGCCCGTGTGTGTGTGTGTGTGTGTGTGTGTGTGTGTGTGTGTGTGTGTGTGTGCTTTGCTCACTTCTTTCTTTCCACAGATCTCAGGAGTCTTGATGGATATTGCAGGCCAGCTCTGCTCCTGGAGTGTAGCACTGCTCCCCGCTTTTTCTGTGCTGACATTCTGGAGGCCATGGGTGAACGCAACTTCTACCGTTTCAGCCTCTGCAAGTCAGCATGTCATAGACTTGTGGTTCATGTCATGCCTGTGCTGGTGCTGCCACTGCCTGCCCAGGCTGCAGCCCCACTTCTGTTCTTTTTCCTGGCCTGTGCTTGCTTTTACTTTGCTGGTAGGGAGTGGCTCCTCTGTGTTGTCCTGCTTTCTTAGAGGGGCTTCGCAGAGGAGTTTCCTGGGCCCTGAGAGTTTACAGGGACTGCTTTTGAAGTTTGCTTATGGTCCTTTAGCCCCTAGGGCAGCCAGGGTCTGGTGGGTGGAGGGAACAGCTACCGTGTTCACCTCTACCCCTCAGGCCATGTTGGGCACCCCGGCTCCCTGGGCCATTCTTCTGCTTCTCATGGGGGCTATCATATCTGAAGGGCCCTCGGGTTCCCTGCTCAGAATCTGCTTTCTGCCATTTCCCATGTGTGTCTAAGTTTCAATGATGGGCATCCTTCAACTCCTCTTCACAAGAGAGGCCTCAGACCCTGGTCTCCAGCAGGTGCACGTGCACACCACGTGCAGGTGGCTGAGAAGAGGAGGCAAGGCAGGTCAGCCCGTGCAGCCTCCCAGCAGCGGATGGTGGGTCCCAGCCTTTTCCCCCTTCTAGCCACAGCGGGATGGGTCAGGAATGGAGACTCCTTGGCAGTGGAGTGGGAAGAGTCTCTCCTTCTGACTCTGTTTTCTGTGTAATTTGAAACCTCCCAGGAGTTTCTGACATGCCATCACCATAAGACATATTTCTGACTTTTAAGAAACATATAAAGCATATTTTCCTATTGATTTATCAATTAGAGATGTGTTTCCAGCCATTTAGACCTGAGACCACAGAAATATTAGCAACATAGCAAAATACCAGGAACCCACATTTAACAACCACAACAAAATCCTTTCTGTTGAGGCTCAGTGAAGTCCAAGTCTCCTTGGTGAGGAAGGCATGGTCTGTTTTCCTTCAGATGAAGAGGACAGACAATTCACGGTTAGATTCCTCAGTCCAAACCACAACCCCGTGGTTTATGGAGACATTCCTGGACTCTGATATAATTATTTTCATATCCTTGGTTTTAGTATGTTGCAAGTTTTTGTTTTTGATATCATCAACCCCTTCCCTCCTGCCAAAGAAAAATAACAGAATTGGGTATTTTTTAGTATAAAGTAAAAAACAAGTGATACATAAAATATATGTTTTAAATGAGTCAACTCTATCCCTGGAGGCGATGTTTGTGACCCTGAGAAGACTCTTCCCCTGACTGGCAGTTGGTGAGAGCAGGGGCATGCATATGTAGATGGGACCTCTGTGCCATTGTGTTCCCACCATGGTACAGTACAGTACCATGGTACAGTACAGTACCCTCAATACATGCAAATAGCAGTTTTCATTATCCTTTAATACACTGCAAGATATTTCTTTTTAAGATGCTCCATGCTTGGTTCAGCCCTTTCCTCTCTGATGGAAACAAATATGCTTTTCATCTTTATCTGTCTGTTCATAGATCCTGGGGGGATGCCTGGACCCAGTGTGCACTGGGACTGTGGGGTAACTTTGGGAAAGGGCAGATGTCATTCTTGGTGCATACACATCAGCACCTCCCCAGATATCTGGGAGATCAACCTGACCTATGCTGAAGAAAACGACTACAGCCACTCTGACCTTTCAAAAAGACGTGGAGGGCTCTTATGGCAGGAGATCTGAAGGTAGCCAATGTTATTGGCAAGGATTTCTCAAAATTCCATCTGGGTTTTACACATTTTAGTGAGAGTTCAAAAGGTAATGGAGTTTCACACATTTCCAGCACATCTTCCCAAGTGGCTTAAAGGCCTCCAAAAGACTCAATCCTCCCTTTGAGTGCATTACTGTTTGTTGACTTGACTTCTCTTCAGGATATTTGCCAATAATCCAAGAAAGGCAATGTGTTGTGGAGGATGACATCACAAGGTCTAATGTTAGGCTGCCTTGGTTTGAATCTTCTGACCTGCATGACCTTGGAAGACCTGTTTAATATCCGTGGGTCTCAGTTAACTCATCTGCAAAATGGGAATCATAACAGCACTTACTAGACAGCTGCTAAGATGCTAAAAGTCCTTCATATGAGGACTAGTGGAGGTCAGTCCACCTGAGAGTCTAATAAATTCCTATCCATAGACTGACACGTCTAGCTTCTTACACCACACTTGGAACCCTAGTCCTAAATATCCATTCTGGATTGCAGAGGGAAAATGTGGATTGGGCTGACAGCGGCTAGCCTGCAATTTCCTGCTGCAAACTTCTGCTCTGTTTATAAACAGCATTTATGTATCATGGTGCTTGGCACAGGTAAGGTCTCAATCAAGATTTGTTGAATGGAATTAAATTGAAAATCATCATCTGGTTTTATCCCAGTGGAGCACAACTATACAAACCCACAGAAAATGTCTGAAATGTCATATATCATTTGAACAATTTGAACTAGGTTAATTGCTCAAATTTCCAATGTCTACAGTAGGTCTCCATCCAGGAAGATGGACAGAAATAGCAAACTGCAGAGGAGAGTTTAGGGGCTGAGTTAATGTACGGGAAGATGTAGAAGTGTTTTACATCAAGGGGCTGAAATAGCAGGTCTCTCCCCCTCCCTTCTCTCCCTCTTCAGTCTCTCCAGTGAATCACTGCAGGGGAACATGTTTTAGCAGGAATTAGTATATAATGATTTCAGTGTATTTTTCAACAGAGTCTTTAAATGAAAGCAGTTTTTGTAATGACAAAAAAAAAATGCAGTTGGAAAGTTTGCAAGAGTTTGTCTCTTATTTACAGGCCACGATTTATGGAAGGGAAGCAGGATAGCTCACCAAGCAAAGAAAATAAAAGACCTAATGATACTCTGGAAGGACACTTTGGACAGTGAAAGAAAAGACTTTAAAAGGCTTCTAGTTAATCCTTTTATATGAAAGTGATATAAAACTTGAGTGAAACTCTCAGTGCAGCACCCAGGCAATATGCCAAGTCTGAAAAGGCTCTGTAGGGCAGCTCTGGCAGTTTGCTTTCCTAGCATTAAGCTTAGGCTGCTAAGGATTGATTCAGGGGGTCTCCTGGTTTTGGTGACCTTGAGTCTCTTCTTCTTGACCTGTTGCCTCCACAGGTCTGGCTACTTGTCCCCGTCTGCTTAATTCTTGGCTGCTGCATCTTTTGACGCATCACAACTCAGCATGAAAAATACTCCCTGATAAGCTTCAGACTCGGGGGACCCAAAACAGGCCCTTCCTGCCTGGAGAGGTAACCACATGGCGTACTGGGCACTGTAAAGAGGCTGGGCATTTGGTGATAATGTGCTTGGCTCTTGGGCCTTTGGTGAGGAGATGGGGGCTGAGGCAGACGCAGAAACACTCGGCAGGACACAGGTCTGCGGAAAACCCTGCACAGTCATTAGTCTACCAAGGCCTCCTCTAACCACTGTGGCATCTTCTGGAGCACAAACGTCTGTCGAAACAAACACTGTACTGGCAATTTTAGGGGTTCACACATTTTGTTGGGTCAGTGAATGAGGCCAGAGGGTTGCTGTAACTGCATGCATACCTGGACGCCCCCAGGACACCATTGCAATGGCCTGTTTCCCAAGCCATGACTCTGGGGACTGCATGCACCTACGCACCGCCTACCTCTTGCAGGTTGACAACCAGGTGGTTTGTGTCAGCTGAAGTCTAGAAGATTCTCTCTGTAGCAGTCATGTGTTCTATCTCTGATACTTCTTGGATCTTTCCCAGACACTGCTTCCCTGGTAATGGACCAGGACCTGCGTTAAGTTCCTTTAAGGAGTCTTTTGCAGTTCTCGAAAGAGTACAGCCGGTTCCTTAGCCTCGGCACTATTGATGTTTGCTGTCCTGTGTATTATAGGATGTTTAACAGTATCTCTGATCTCTACCTACTAGATGCCAATAAGACTGGCCTCCCAAGTTGTAACAACCCAAACTATCTCCTGACATTGCCAATGTCCACTGGTAGAGAGAGTGATGGCGTAAAATGAACCTCTCTTGAGAACCACTGGAATGGAGCACAGAGTGCGGGAAAATGTATCTAAACCAGTGATGATATACTTCTTTCTAATTGACACATAGGCATCACCTGCCTTTCCTGAAAACTTCAGGAAGTCTGCTTGGGCCCTCTGAGGCAATGCAAGTTATATCCCCACGGCCTTGTGCCTCGCTCTGCATATCTGAGCAGCTCTTCATCACTCTCTGAATCTGTAAGTATACTTCCTACCCCACCAAATATCATCTTAAACACCCACCAAGAATTTGGGCTGCAGGTTTCTTTTGGGGAAGTGATGAGTGGGGAGAATAATTCCTTCTGAATGTGCCAGGGAGCATCAACATTTCTGAGGGGATGATGCAGGATCTGAGTAGGAAAAAAGAGTGAGCTCCTGGAGAATGAGCATCGCAAGCTGGGGGACAGCTTAAGGATCTAAGGTGGGAAGGTATGTGGTTTATTTGAGCAATGAAAAGAGGCTGGTGGCACTGGACCCCAGAGAGAGAAGGGGGAAATGGCAGAACATGAGTCTGGAGAGGCACCCAGGGGATAGATCATGCCAAACTTGGCAGGCCACGGGAAGGATTTTAGATTTCATTCTAAGTATGATGGGAATCCACTGGAAGTTTCATGTAGGGTCTTTGGAATGAACTGATGTGTTAAAATGACCACTCTGGATGCTGCATGGAGAGAGGTGAGTCTGGCAAGAGTGGAGGCAGAGGCTGTCTGGAGCCTTCTGCATCCAGATGGGGGTGATGGTGGCTTCTACTGCGGGTGGTAGTGGAGGTGATGAGAGGTCAAAGTCTGGATGTATTTTCATGACAGAGACAAGGGGATTTACTAATGCATTTGCGGGAGGAGATGAGAAAAAAGAGAGGCACCAAGAACAGTCCATGGCCTTGGGCCAGAGCAACTGGGTGCCATTTATTGAGATGGGAAACACCAGAACAAAGGGCTTGGAGGAGGAAATGCAGAGTTGTCTTTCAGACATATTTTGTCTGTGCTGCCTATTAATATCTGAGTGGAGCTGTGGAGTAGGCAGTTGTATAGAGTCGGTATCTCTGGGCACAGGGCCGTGCTACAGATGTCACTGCGGGCCATCAGGATGCAGATGGCATTTGAAGCCAGGCATCTGGACAAGATCACGGAGGAAGTTTGTGCAGATGGAGAGGCGGACCCAGGGCTGAATGTTAACTGATGCAGCGTTTAGGGATCTGGAAGATGAGAGGCAACAATAAAGTACATGAGAAGGAACAGGCAGCAAGGCTGGAGGAACCGAGGGCTGTAGAGCTCGTGGTACCAAAAGGAGGCAGAGGCCGACTGTGTCAAGTGCCTCTGAGATCAGGCAGTAGGCGGTCTGAGAGTCACCAGATGGCATTGGTGACCTTCATGACAGGTGCAGGGGAAGAAGCTGGCTGGAGAGAATGGGAGGAGAGGCAGTGGAGAAAGTCAGCACAGATAACTCTTTCTAGGAATGCACTCCTAAAGGGGAGCAGTGGAGTGGTCATTGGAGGAGGGCGTGACATCAATGGAGGTTTGGGTTTTTGTTGTTTCAGTGTGAGGGAAACTGCAGTGTGTTCATACATTTCCAATATCAACAAACTTATCAAATGCCTACCATGTCCTAGGCACACAGAAAGATCCTAAGGTACCCGTTCATTTTGAGTTTCCAAGATAGGAAGGGAGATAGACACAGCAATGCAGCATCTCATCACCATGAGCAAGTGTGTAGAAGAGGAGTGTACAGGGCTCTGTGAGAACTCAGGGGAGGAAGCATAGCTTGGCTCTGGGGAGACTAAATCCAGGCAGGCCTCCTGAAGGAGGTGACAACTGAGGTAAGCCTGAGAATTAGCCTGGAAGAATGAATAGAAATTAATCTGCTTAAAAAGACAGGGAAAGGCTTTCCAAGAAAATAAAATCACATCGGGTAAGAGTCAAGAGATACAATGGGATGTGTTTAGAACAGCGTGCAATTCATGATTACTAGAGCATACAGAATGAGGAAGGACAAGATTTGAGATAAAGTTGTGGAGAGAGGAAGCAGGAGATCCTGGAAGGTCTTTTTTTCCTTGCCAACAAGCTTACCCTTTAAATTGTAGACGATGAGGACCCATAGACAGGTTTAGACTCGGGAGTGAAATACTTGTTTTGGCATTTTTAGGGTAATCGCTTTGCAGCCATAGGAAGGATATAGATTTTAGGAGGGGCCAGGTTTACAGGATATTATGTCAAGGGGGTCCTGCTGAATATTTTCGGGGTAAATCAGCAGGACAGTGAGCTTTCTGTGAGCAGCAATGGAAGAGAAGGATGACAGGAAGGAGTGGGTAGGTGGGGGAGATTAATTGTTAACCTGGAGGAGGATCGAAGTGGAGACGTCTAGTTCGTATTTTGATAATACAGTTTGAAGCTCAACAGAGAGGTCAGAGCTGAAAATACAAATTTAGAATTCATATGTTAGTATGGAGAGAAGTTTATAAAGCAGTAACTTTGATTACATTGCTATATTTTATATAAAACTATATCTGTCTTTTCATCCATCCATCCATCCAACTATAAAAAATATGGAAAAGCTTAGGTCAGAAGAATAATGGCATTTATTTCTGCATGAAGATATTTTCTTATGTATGTTAATTTTTTTCATAATGAGTGTACCTTACTGATGTGATAAAACTATGTTTATTTACTTATAAGAAAGATATAATAAAAACTAGGTGACATGGCATGTCAGAATCTAACGAGCTAGAATTTCATATAGGAGTCTGTACTCACTGCAGTAAAATGTCCATTAAAGAGTGGGCCGGGTGTGGTGGCTCACGCCTGTAATCCCAGCACTTTGGGAGGCCAAGGTGGGTGACTCACCTGAGGTCAGGACTTTGAGACCAGCCTGGCCAACAGGGTGAAACCCCATCTCTACTAAAAATACAAAAAAAAAAAAATTAGCTGAGTGTGGTGGCACAGGCCTGTAATGCCAGCTACTTGGGAGACTGAGGCAGGAGAATCACTTGAACCCGGGAGGCAGAGGTTACAGTGAGCTGAGATTGCACCACTGCACTCCAGCATGGGTGACAGAGCGAGACTCTGTCTCAAAATAAATAAACAAACAAGTAAATAGTGGTAAGAGTTCACTGGCCCTGTTGATTAGATGGTCTCTGCTGCTCCTGGAAAGGACAGTGCTGGTGATGATGACTGAAATCAGACTTCAGTAAGTGAGGAAGTGAGTGAGGGAGAGGAGCAGAAGGAGGGGGACAGCATAAAGTGTAAAGATCCGTGAGAAAGGGATGACGGGGGAGTGGCGTGGAGATGGGGACCGGTGGGCCCACAGCCCGAGGGGGTGGAGTGGCGTGGAGATGGGGACCGGTGGGCCCACAGCCCGAGGGGGTGGAGTGGCGTGGAGATGGGGACCGGTGGGCCCACAGCCCGAGGGGGTGGGTCCACCTTGAGTGTAGGAACGGACTCCAGACTCCGAGGAGGGCGTTAAGGTTGGGTAGCATTTATATTTGGGGTGAGAAATTGAAGTGTTTCCATTTCAGTAGGGTCTGAAGAACTCTCATAGTGGAGGTGATGTTGGTTGGTGGAGGCTTTGGGACAGTGAAATGGAAGATGGCCCCGTAACAGGACTGGTGAGCTTTGCTGTGGAACTTTCTGAGGTCAGAGAGTGTGATTCAGAATTGTACCCTTTCTTGGAATTATTTCATTTTCTCCAGGGCTAGAGGTATAGAAAACTACCCTGGCACAGAATGCGGAAGAGTGAGTTGCAATATTGATGCACAGAGGCGTTTTGTCCATCAGCTGGGGTGCAAGCACAGAGCAGGGAGGTAACAGGGTGTTCAGGGAACAAAGGCACTCAGGAGGCCTGGGATGAAGGAAACCATGCCAGACTACGAGAAGACAGAGAATCCAAGGTGAGAACGAGCCTGGCAAGGAGCGGTGGCAGGGGGAGGAGCTGGGAACGCCGGCTGCAGAATGATTGATAGTGAGATTTCAGAGTTTTCAGTTTCTTACATGGCACAGTCCTGGGTGATAATGAGGTTGGGAGGGCCACTGTGGGTGCAGGTGGCTGGAGTGGAATGTAGGTCACCGCCACGGGGGTTAGGCAGGTTTGATCTATTCTCTATGCCCACCTTTATTCAGATAATGTTTTGGGGAATGTGTAAGGAATCCCCTCCCCAATGCCCACAAAAATTGTTTAAATATTGCAAGGCATGATTTATATTTGGTTTTCATAGCTTCCCTGTGTGTGGAAACGGTTTTACAAATTAGCCAGGAAAACTTGAAATGTTCTTCATCTGCTGTGAAACAGACTCCACCCATACAAGATAATGACAGGATATTATCTTCTGACTGCTAATTAGCAACTGAAATGAATGTCTAGCCCTGGTGCCGCCAAGTCCCCTCCACTAATGTGTGCCCTGCAGGGGACAGAGGAGTGAGACCAGAGCTGCTTCCCCTCAATGTGGCTGGCCAAGCATGCGCGGTGTGCCTCCCTTTTAGAGAAAGCACTTCTAAGAGTACCTTGTGCAGTCTCTAACATACCCTCTGACTATGCAGAATTGGCAAATAAGATATTTAGTATTGCTCCTCAATTCAATGAAAAAAATAGTTGCAGTAAAATTGATCATTTGAAAGTGGGGGTATTTTTTGACCCATCATTCTGGTTACCTTGTATTAATACTGAATGTATCAATCGCATTTTCACAGATTATAAGGATTAAGTTAGGTTAATGTGGAAAGGAGTTGAGGAACAAAGATCTAGGAAAATAAACCTTCCCATAAATATAAAGAACATAACCCCACCTTTGATTTCCTGCTGTGTCTAGATGTGTCTAGGTATGTTACCACTCTGGCCCTGGCCAGAAAATAATAATGAAAAACACTCAAAGATGCTTTCATTGACCTCTAAGGCGTGTTTCCTCCTTAACCTCCAAGTATCCTTTATTGAAAGAGTTCAAATTTTGTTCTGCAATATCATGGATGCTCATGACTGAGATTATGTCTGCAAGTCACAAAAGTGAGGTACATTTAGTTATCCAGGGCAACAGCCGTTCATGGTCAAATGACTGAACAATTCATTGGACAAAATTAATCAAAGTAGTTAGTCAATGGACCAAAATAGCTCAGCTCTCAGGTTAGCTACTAATGTTAGCTAATAGTTCAGCTTTTGGTTATTTAATTTTCTAGCTATTTACCATTGTCTGAGCCTCAGTCATTAGTTCTCCAGGTTGACTTTTTTTGTGGATTTGCTTTATGAGCTCAGGCAAACAATTGAAATCTTATTCTCCTGTTTCCCTGTTTGGGAGAATACTACTGATTTCTTCTCAGAGGCTTTTGAGGGCTGTTGGAAAGATTGGTGGATTTTCTATCAAAATCTGGTATATTCTTCAGACAGACACTCCAAAGGTTCACAGTGAAACATAATACTGCATTATTAAATTTGCAGGTTTCCATGATGGGAGGTATCTGAATGGGTTGAATGTTGGCCCCCACAAAACATGCCCATGTCCTAAACCCTGGAACCTGTGAATGTGATGTTATTTAGAAAAAGTCTTTGAAGATATAATTAAGTAAAGGATCTCAAGAAAACATGATCTTGGATTACCCAGGTAGGCCCTAATCCATCGACAAACGTCTTTAGATAGAGAGGAGAGGACACAGGAACGGATGAGAAGGCCACATGAGACCGAGGCAGAGACTGCAGTGATGCAGCCACAAGCCAAGGAACCCCTGAGACCCCAGAAGCTGAAAGAGGCAAAAAACGTTCTCCCTCGGAACCTTCAGAGGGAGTGTGGCCTTGCTGACACCTTGATGTTGGCCTTCTGGCTTCCAGAACTGAGAACGGTCAGTTTGTGGTAATTTGCTGCGGTGGCCTTAGGAAAGTGAGGGAGTGCCCACCCGAAGCGTATCCCTCCCCCCTGCTTGTCTGGAAGACTTTTCACTGAGCATAGGGTCTTGTAATTTGTAAGTTGTTCCACTAAAGTATTATATTTAATTTCATGCAAGAGGAGAATTTATCGAGTTTTAGAATGAGATACAGTGTCTAGTTCCAAGCCCAGATTTATCTAGAAAATTTAACCATAAAAGCCTGCTTGCCTGGATAACTAATGTGCTCTGAAACCTGCTGTATATTCATCTAATTTTTTTCTTTTTGGGACAGCGTCTCACTCTGTTGCCCAGGCTGAACACAGTGATGCGATCTCAGCTCACTGCAACCTTGACCTCCGGGGCTCCAGCAATACTCTCGCCTTAGTCTCCCAAGTAGCTGGGACCACAGGTGCACACCACCATACCTGGCTAATTTATTTTTTGTAGAGACAGGTCTTGCTATGTTGCCCTGGCTGGTCTCAAACTCCTGGACACAAGCAATCTTCCTGCCTTGGCCTCCCAAAGTGTTGAGATTACAGGCATGAGCCACTGCACCTGGCCTCGCTATATCTTCATCTAACTGGATAATCCAGGAAGGTGAAGGTTTAGAAGACTTAATTACTTGAGCTACTCAGACCAGAGAATACAGCAATGGCAATGCCATTGTGTTCCAGACAGAACCCAGACTGCCTTATCGACCCTTTAAGTGCCATTGTCTTTCTTTTACGTGTGATACATTAATCAATGCACAATATTTCAATAAATCTGAGTCAGGTTAAAAAAAAGTCTACTTTAGGTATGCCAAACAATGTTTAGAATTTCCATTCATTCAATCTTTCTACAAATCATAAGTTACCTGTCATATGCAAGGTACTGTGCTAACTGCTAGAACACTTAGTGAGCATAATAGACAATGTCCTCCTGCTCCCATGGAGCGTACAATCTAGTGACATTAGGCTTCAGGAAGATGTTGTAATTATTTAAATATGACCTGAGTCTAAACTGACATAGCATTTTATAATTTTCACATGACTGGCAAAATAGCAATGTCTCCGACAACATCAAGTTGCCACGCCACACAAGATCTATGTACTGATACAATCAGTAGCAGAAGTACTTGAAGCTATTTAAGTAATTGGTTCTAAATTAATTGCATAGAGGGAAAATACGGAATGCGTAAGCCAAACCATATACTAAATCAGCATAATATTGAGGTTTGTGACCGTGTTCTATGATGCTTTATTGTTTTGAAGATTTAGCTACTGATATTTTCCTTTAGATAACAGAATTAATTGATATTCTTTAAAATTAGATGATAAAGAGAAAGTCCCTAGAAGTCTGGACAGTAGGGACAGCCAGTGAAGCCTCTGTTTGCTATTCATCATCTGAAAGTGGGAAGCCTTCCCTCTCCTCTGTACCCCTAAAGGTCCCAAGGCTGATCTGTTCTTGCCTAGGGTGGAGGATCCATCTCCTGGATTACATCACACACTTTCCTAGCGGCCTACAGTGATTACCAGTATCATTTCACAATGATCTTCCTGATCATTGGTTATATACATCTCCACCAACCATTCCCCCTCTCAGATCCTGAGATCACTGGGCTACCTTGGTTCTGTTCTCGATTTGATTATGACTGCACTTCTGTGTCTGGTCCACCTCTGCCAATGCCATTTCAGTACTTTTTTCAGCTGTGTTATTCTTAATTGAGAAAAACCCATGTGAGGTGGTTTACACGGGGCCCCACCCCTCCTGTCACTCTAGTTTCTGTTGCTGTCAAACTCTCTACCCTCTACCCCGCTGAATGCATCCCTCCTCTCATGAAATTGGGCTGAACAGAAAGACGTCTCTATACTTTCAGATAATTTGCTTTTTAAACCTCTCCCAACAGACAAAAAGACTCCTGAATGCAATATGTTGATGCTGTTCATTCTATTTGGCATTTAAATAATCGGGAAATGAACTGATTTCGTGGAAGGTACATTTTCAGTAATTTAAATAATAGTTCCAATTTTGTTAATTTTTATACTTAGAGTCAAGCCTAAAAATTTCTCAGCCACGATGCTGACCATATATCCGACTGATTCTTGGGCTTGATATTGTTACTAGAGTGCTACACTTTCCTTTGTCCTCAAAGCAAATTTCTAAGGCAGGCAGCATCGATGTTCATTTGTGCAATCAAGCCATAATATATTCATAAAAAAGAGTTTTGAATCAACAAATAAAGCCTAATTTTTAAGTCCCATTTTATATTAGGATGATGAAATAAGATAATGTAAAGAGTCTGCTGAAGTTAATTAACTCTGATTCTCGTGAACACGTCCTCAGTTTAAATCCTAATATACTAGGGAAATTTGCAGACTTGTAAATAGCATTTCCTCTCCTTGTACAGGACACAGGTACTCCTTCCACCTCCCACTAATGGTTGCTTTACATAATTTTGTGGTAATTTTTTTCCCAAATATTACGAGCACACAGAAGAGCTAGAGGTGAAACAATAGCCCCAAACCTGGATCTCCACAATCTCTAGTAGGAACTTGTGAAAAAAAAGTTCTTTCCATTTTAGCTCTGCATGGGCATGTCAAAGCCTCTCCACTCCTCTCTTCCCATCTACAAATAAGGGATAATAATGTTAATATTTGCTTACTTACCTCACAGGAGAATGAAAAGAAAGAATAATTTAACATTAATAAGTTCTTTGAAGATGAAAAGTACTTCATAATTGCTAAGTTCTATTACATTTTTTGAAACCCATCTCAAAGATACCCCTCTTTCCTTATCCTCCTTTGATTAATTAAAAATAATTATCCTTTCTCAACTTCATTATTTAAGTACATTAGGACCTTCATGACATTCCCACACAATGTATGTTTCCAGGCTTTACCCAGTGTTACGGCCTTCAGGTTTGGGCCTTTCATATTTTCTAACTTCTTACGTTTGAGAAAATCTAGTGAAAACCTGTTGTGTCTGCCTGGGGTAGATTTCATTTCAGAGTGTGAAAACTGCATGAGCAGCCAGCTTTCTTCTTGCACACTTTGAAAGTCTCTTGACGCTGCTAGCATCTAAGGCAGAATTTCTCAAAGGTCAGGGTGACCCTTCCATTGATATCTGAATCTCTGGTGTGCTTGTTAAGATCTAGGTGTCTGAAGATCACACTCTGTGGGGTGGGTTATGGAAATCTGCATTTAAAATAAATTCTGCAGTTGTCAACTAAAATTTGAGAACCACCCACTCCAAGTCCCTCATCCTTTTTTTTTTTTAAGATGAAAAACATAGTCTGGAGGTCAAAAGTGAAGTTTTTTGCCTTAGGCATCCCTCATTGCATTTTCTGCTCGGATACTGGAAGAAGGGATGGAGGACAAAGGCTTTGTCTCTTATAAAAGCTGAGCGTATGAAGGGCTCTACTTTCACACCACCAACTGCAGGCACATGCATCCTTGCCGCCTCACACCCCACTAATTAGGGGGGGTCTTCCTTTTATCTAATCCCCCTCATGTCACCAGCCTCTCCCTCCCTCTGGCTGTTGCTTTGGGTGCCTCTCTCATTAGTAAATACATCTGCAATCCACACTTGCCATTTATTTCTCTCAGTCCCAAGGAAAAAGGGGCTGACTTTTTTCTTTTTTTTTTTTTTTTGAGATCAAGTTTCCCTCTTGTTGCTCAGGCTGGAGTGCAATGGTGAGATCTCTGCTCAATGCAACCTCTGCCACCTGGGTCCAAGCGATTCTCCTGCCGAGGCTGACACTTTTCAAAGTTAATCTCTCCACTTGGGCTATCCATGCCCTTTCCCTGCCTCCTCTGGGCTCTCGTTCCATCCACTGTTTGCTCTCTCTTCTAATTTAAGACTTTCTCTCTCTTCCGACATTGTCTCCTCAAAAGCCTTGCATTCTTCTAGTGGCCCCACACAGCCAAGCTCCTAGAAAGGGCAGTTTTCAGGGCTGTTTGTTGCCAGTATTAAAGAATTTGAGGAAGGCTAAGTGCGCTGGTTCATGCCTGTAATCCCAGCACTTTGGGAGGCCGAGCAGGTGAATCACTGAGGTCAGGAGTTCAAGACCAGCCTGGCCAACATGGTGAAACCCTCTCTCTACTAAAAATACAAAAATTAGCCAGGCCTGGTGGCTCACACGTGTAATCCCAGCTACTCGGGAGGCTGAGGTGGAAGAATCGCTTGAACCCAGGAGGAGGAAGTTGCAGTGAGCTGAGATCACGCCACTGCACTCCAGCCTGGGCGACAAGAGTGAAACTCTGTCTCAAAACAAACAAACAAACAAACAAACAAACAAACACACCGAGCAGAATTACCTTTGGAAAGTGAACATGCAGTACAAAGAGTAAGGGGAAGCACCAACAATATCATCCCCACCGTGGGGCTGTTTTTGGAATAACTATTAGGGAAGCGGCGTTTTGATTCTTTGCAGCTTGCTGTCCTCCTGGCAGAATCCCATTTCCCTGCTCCTGGCTTTACACCAAGGCCAGCATTGCTTTCATTCCCTGTGCTCTGTGCACATTCTTGTGGGCTGAGTTCAGGGTTTGGCCGTAGGCGAGTCTCCTGTCTCCACAGCTAATAGTGGGTTTGGTGTGGGCCCTGGCATCCCCACCAGTGGCTTGCTTTGTAATTTTTCCCTCTTGGCCTGTGGGAGGACTGAGGCATGGCATCTGGAACTCCTGCATTACAGCTGCAGGCCTGCTTGGAGGGTGAGGTGGCTATTGCAGGGCAGGTGACAGCACCCCGGGGACACAGCTAACCTCCCGCCTTCATGAAGAGCCACAGCAACTGTGTGAGAATCCTTCCAGCAGCCCACTTATGGCTGGAGACAGAGGCGTGGCTTCTGTCTGAGCGTTTCCCTCTGACTAGGTCCAGGAGGCAACTGTCTTGGGAAGCAAACGATGACAGCATGTGGGGGACTCTCTTCTGGATGGACTAGCAGGGACTCAGAACATGAACTCAGTGGGCTGACTGCACCGAGGCTCTCACCTGGCCATTACTTGAAGGTCATTACTTAAAGTAAGTTCTTCACTTGCCAAATAGATTTGAGAACTAAAGTCTGTGGCTCAGTGACGCTGGTTCAATAACCAGAGAGGTCTAATATATGAGTGTCTTAGTCCATCCTTGTGGCTATAACAAAATACCATGGCCTGAGTAATTGACAAATAATAGAAATTTATTTCTCACAGCTCTGAAGGCTGAGAAATCCAGGATAAAGGTGCCAAAAGATTTAGTGTCTGGTAAGGGCTTTTCTCTGCTTCTAATGGACACTTTGCTGTATCCTCAAATGGCAGAATGAGAAGAGCAAAAGGGACTAGGGCACACCCTTCCACCTCTTTTATAAAGGCACTGATCTCATTCACAAGGGTGAAGCCCTCTGGACTTACTCACTTTCCCAAAGGCCTCACTTCTTCTTCCAATTTTTTTTTTTTTTTTGAGATGGAGTTGCAGTCTTGTTGCCCAGGCTGGAGTGCAATGGTGCGATCTCGGCTCACTGCAACCTCCACCTCTCAGGTTTAAGCAATTCTCCTGCCTCACCCTTCTGAGTAGCTGAGATTACAGGCACGTACCACCATGTCCAGCTAAGTTTTGTATTTTTAGTAGAGACAGGGTTTCACCATGTTGGTCAGGCTGGTCTTGAACTCCTGACCTCAGGTGAGGCACCCGCCTTGGCCTCCCAAAGTGTTGAGGCCTTGGCCTCCCAAAGTGCATGGTGCAGGCATGAGCCAGGGCACCCAGCCAAGTCCTCACTTTTTAATACCATCACCTTGGGGGTTAAGTTCCAACCTATGAATTTTGGAAAATCACATACATTCAAGTCACAGCAAAAACGTATTCCAAGATTGAAAACATTTTCCTAAAACTCTAGGTTTGCAGAAATACTTTTAATCCTGCAAAAATTTTGCTGTAACCTTTTCTTTTTCCAGTCTTCCATCATGAAACCAGTGGTTCTAAACAGAGTGATTTTGCCTCCTAGGAGAATTATGGCAATGGAAACATTTTTAGTTGTGACAACTGGGGGTGGTCGTGGTGGTGGTGGTACTGTACCTAGCAGGTAAACTCACTCTCTGAAGGCCTGTTATAAGGACCCTACTCCCATTCATGAGGACTCTGTCCTCATTGTTTAATCATTTCTTAAAGGCCCCACCTCTTAATATCATCACATTGGTGATTAAGTTTCAACGTCTGAATTCTGGGGGACACATCATTCAAACCACAGCAGGCACTCTTATGTCCTTTTAATGAACTAGGAAGCTGAGACTCAGATAGGTTAAGAAAGCTGCCAAGGGTCTACTGAGAGTTGGAGCGGGCATGAAACCTGGGTTTGCCTTTTGCTGTGTGGCACTTGCCTCAAGACCTGAAGGGTGCTGCCTGCAGGCCAGAAACCACGCTGGTTGCAGAGGGCAAACCCGAACACACCCCGATCCAGTTTCAAAGCTAACACAAATCCTTAGAACACAGAGTGGCCAGGGAGGGATGGAAGGAGAGATGCAGACAGTAGATCAGAGCAGTGCTTTCTCAAGTTATTTTGCACAGAAGCATAGAGATGGGGAGAAGAAAGAGCCCGAGGGCTCAGTGGACAGCTGCCTCTCCTCCTTGCTGGGGCCTGGCTCCGCTTTCATCTGTTCTAGATGGGAGAACAAGGTTCCAGCTAAAAGGGTTTGAAAACCTTTGTTTCTTAAAAGGACTCAAGAGAAGGTGAACATATTTGTCTTGAGAAGGTTCAGGAAAGCATGAAGAAATCATGAAGGAACTGCGCAGTATTTTAGGTGGATTTTCAGGGTGGGAAATTTGGGCCCATGTAAATGAGAGAAGAGGATCGGAAGAAGCAATCCCGCATGTGTGGGTGCAGAGTGAAGCCTAAGGAGGTGTGGGGAGGGCAGAGGAGGAGCTGCCTCGGAGAGGCAGATGGTGTTTCAAGGCAGGTGGTCTTCGTGCTTTGGCTGTCTTGAGAGTCCGAGGAATCGAGGCTCCATTTTGTAGACAGTGGGGAATTAGTAAAGATTTCTGTGCCGAATAAAGGGGGGGTAAATGGCAAAATGAGATAAAGAAGGGAACAGCCCAGGGATAGGGTGAGCATAGTCATACCATGTACATGAGGCAATTACAATATGCCAGGAGCTCATGTGTGGAACAGTTTGTAGAACCCAGCATCAAGTCCTCAGGCGATAAGAATAGTGCATTGATGAATGTCTATCTAAGACACTTGTTTCCCACTAATAATTAAGCTAAGACATTTGTACCAAATGGTGTCTTAGCTGTAAGAGATTTATTTATTTTTTAGACACAGACGTAATTTTTATTCAGATTTTGGTTTCTTCTGGCTTGGCTGGCTCCTCGTCACCTTGGCTTATCTCCTGTGACCCATATTGATAATCTAAAATGTGCCTTTCCATATTTTTCATCCAAACCATACAATCGTATACTAATATATGTATATTGATGTATCTCTAGCTATATACACTCAGGTTTGGGGTTACAATTTTTCAGTTTTTGAATTGCATTCTTCATGCTTTTCTGCTTTTCTTCTCTCGACAGTATCTTGAAGAAATCTCTCTCCATCACCTGGGAAGGTTCCAATTCAGTCCTTTTTATGTCCCATATGACTGCGCAGCATGGATCTGCTATAACGAATTTAACCATTTCCCTGCTGATGGACATCTGCAATGCTTCTAGGTTTGTGTCTTTACAAACAATGCTGAAATAAACACACCTGTGTGTTTTGTGAGGCAGTCCAGCATAGCTTTTAAAAGTCTGCCCTCCAGAGTCAGGCTGCATGTGTTGTTACCTACCTCTGCCACTTACTAGCTGTTATCTTGGGCAGGTTTAAACCTCTATGGGTATCAGTTTCCTCATTTGTAAAATAGAGAATTATAACAGGATATGTAATTCATGTAGAGCCTTTGCAAAAATGCCTGGCCCAAAGTAAGGACTCAATAAATATTACCTGTTATTAAAAAAGTCCTGAATATTAGAGCTTTAGTTTCTATGAGCTAACTTTATTTTATTTATTTATTTATTTATTTTTGAGATGGAGTCTTGCTCTGCCGCCAGGCTGGAGAACAGCGACGCAATCTTGGCTCACTGCAATTTCTACCTCCAAGGTTCAAGTGATTCCCCTGCCTTAGTATCCCAAGTAGCTGGGACTACAGGCATGTACCACCAGGCCTGGCTAATTTTTTGTATTTTAGTAGAAATAGGGTTTCACCATGTTGGCCAGCATGGTCTCAAACTCTTGCCCTCATGTGATCCACCCTCCTCGGCCCCCCAAAGTTATGGGATTGCAGGTGTGAACCACTGTGCCCAGCCCATCTTTTCTTTTGTAGATTCTAGTTGTTGATTAAAAAGATTGATTGCTGATTATAAAGGTCTCTACCATTCAAGGTTTCTTGAGTTCATTTTATGTTCTCAATATGTTTATGTTCTAGCATATGCATAAATTCACCTCGATTTTCCTGAAGAAATTTTATTCCTTTTTTTCATGTGTTTTCAAAGTAGAGAGGCATCTAACATCATTTTCCTTTGGTTGCATACCCAGATACAGTACTGGCATCATTAACTAAATACTTAATTCTTTTCCTACTGGAAGTTTCTCACAAGTTCTGAAGAAAGCTGGGTTCAGAAATAGGACAGGCAGAGTCCCAACCACTCCTGCACATTCTATGGTGACTTCTCTTCTATTTTTTGCCCCATAGCTTCTTTGAGCATTGAAAGGGAGGCTACTGAGATCCAGCCAGAGATGGGGTCTGCAAAGCTCTTGTAGGTGTTCATGAGAGAACCCAGGAATTGTTGTTAGGGGTAGGGCTGGAGCTGGAGCTTACCCGATCTTAAACTCAGATCAAAAGTCCACACTGAGCTCTTCTGTCAGGAGAGCCCTGGGAGGGAGGTTGAAGGGCCATGAGACACCCAGTGGGATCTCATAATATTGTGGTTTCTACCTACTAATTCAAGACTCTGCAGATGTAGCAAGGGATATTTAAAGTGTGTTATCCAGGACTACTTAAGTTCCATAAAACTCTACAATTACACTTAATACCCACTTGGCCAAACTCTAAACATGCATAAAAGAGCTTCCCTCCTCCCCTACTTCCCCTTGCTAAAGGCCTGAAAACAGATTTTTACCACCCAGGTAGTATCTGCTTGGGAAGGGAGAGAGGTCGGGTCTGGGGCAGGAGGCGGCAGGGGAATCTATTTATTTTGCAATTAGCAAAGGACCTTGGGGCCATCTTGGAAATTTTGGTTTGAGAGGTGGTAAAATGTCTCATTGTGACACCCATAAGGTTAGATTTGTCACCACCACAGACTTAAATGAGCACATAGACTTTCTGGTGGCTGCAGAGAAACTGATTAACAGCATCGGATCTGAAATCTGGCTATGAAAATCCTTCTCACACTGACAATTATGTAAAGAGTGACTCATAACGTAGTCATTTCTTAAAAATGATACATGTTAGCGCAGGCATGTGCCACGTAACCACATTTCAGTTAACGATGGACCACATATAGGACGGTGGTCTCAAAAGATTATAACAGAGCTGCCCTATACAGCTGTACCATTCCTTATGTTTTATACAATAATTTTACTGTACCTTTTCTTTTTTTAGCTATGTTGAGATGCACAAATACTTGTTATTGTGTTACAATTGCCTACAGTATTCAGTATAGTAGCATGTCATGCAGGCTTGTTCCCCAAGAGCAATAGGCTATATCATAGAGCATAGGTGTGCGGTAGGCTCTCCTGTCTAGGTTTGTGTAATTCCACTCTGTATGTTCACACAATTATAAAATTGCTTAGTGATGCATTTCTCAGAAGAAACCCTGTCGTTAACTGAAACATAACTGTACGTAAGACAAACAAAATGTGTCTGAGGCTCTGGTAATTCTTCCTAGAAATAGAGGAGAAACTGACCTATTTCAATTGTTTAGACTTTAGGGCATCTTAGATTTGCTCCGGGAAAAGTGACATTCAGAAAGATTGGGACATAAAAAGAATTTTCAGTAGTGATTTCAGAAAGAATAGTTGGTAGAAGCGTAAATGATACTCAGCAATGAGTGAAAAGCTTCAAATTTACTTTTTTCTTTCCTGTTTGTACTTATTTTTAGTTCACATATTCTGAATTAAAAATTGAAATGAGATAAAAAAACTCTCATTAACCAAGAAGTTTTACCTGAGAAGTATCCCATTCATTCATCCTTCCATTCAACCATCCACCTATCTGTCCATCCTCTCTTCTTCCCTCACTCCTTTCTTTTTTTTCCTTCCTTCCTTCCACACATATTTACTGAGTGCCAAGTTTGTGACTAGGAAAGCTACAGGCAAGACTCTGGTCTCACTCAGCTTACATTTTCAGGAAGAAATGACAACAAATTATAAACATACATACACACACACACACACACACACACACACACACACATTTATATTTATTTATTTATTTATTTTTGAGATGGAGTCTTGCTCTCTCGCTCAGGCTGGAGTGCAGTGGCACAATCTTGGCTCACTGCAGCCTCTGCCTCCTAGGTTCAAGCGATTCTCCTGCCTCAGCCTCCCGAGTAGCTGGGACTACAGGTACATGCCACCACGCCTGGCTATTTTTTTTTGTATTTTTAGCAGAGATGGGGTTTCACTGTGTTAGTCAGGATGGTCTCGATCTCCTGACCTCATGATCCTCCTGCCTCAGCCTCCCAAAGTGCTGGGATTACAGGCGTGAGCCACTGAGCCTGGCCTAAGCATATTATTACTTTATTTATATAGTGATAAATTCAGTCAACATATTAAAGATGTTAAGTTGGAAAGTTATGGGTGCACTATTTTAAACTGAGTGCTCAGGAAAGACCCTTAGAGAAGGGAATGTTTGAATTTAAATGTGAATCTTTCCTATTTAAACATAATAGTTTGAAACTATAAGCATTTGCAACATTCATGTATCGTATTAGACATAAAAATAAATTTGGACCTTTCACAATTCATTTACAGTTTTGCTTTTTATGCCTCCATTCAAAATATGCCAGCATTTTTACTCGGTACTTTCTTATATATAATTTTGTAGCAAGTAAGTGAGGAGTTTCCAATGACATGAAGTTTTGATAAATATTAAAAATGTTGAAATAACAAATCTCACAGCATCTGGGAGTGTACTACTATAAACTGGCTGATTCAGATTATAAAGAAGTATCATTTAAAATAGAAGGTACTACATAAAGAAGGAATGGTAGATTGATTTTTTAAAAGGCGTCTTTGTACTGATAAGTATTTCGTAGAATTTCAGGTGATCACTGGTGTCATTTTAAGCTATTTAGCTTGTCATATACTTAACCTCCCATCATTTATAATCTATCACCAAGTTTTGTTCACTGTTATTCATGCTCCTTCAAAAAAAATCTTTGTTTCTGCTGCTTCTGCCCTATTTTGATTCTTTAATCTTTCCTCCAACAACTATTTCAATAGCCTCTTAAATGACACCCCTATTACCCACTGCAGTTCATCTTCCACTTATCACCACAGTTGACTTTCTGATTTTAAATGCAGATCTGATCAGGCGCTTCTATTATGCTTAACAACATGCCTGCTTCCTGTCATTGCCATCTTCATGACCAAACCCAAACTCCCTGGAATGCCGTCAAATGCTTTTCCCTATCCAACACAGGATACCTTTCCAGCCTCTTTCTCTCTTCTGAGGCCACACCAAACCAACATCGTGTGAATGCTGGGCCTTCCATCTAGAATTCCCTGCTTCTCTTTTCTGCCAGCCAATTTTTCCAAAGTTCCTTGTATCTAATTTTTATAATACAATGTAATAAGGACTATAATAGAGGTATGCACAGAGTTGGTCACACTGTATTTTTAATTTGCCCAATTTTATATATGCCTTTATCTTTGTATGGGGGCTGGATTCTGATGCTAGAGCCATGATACCTGAGTTCCAATTCCTGCCTGGTCCTCGACTATCTCTGTGGCTTTGTTGATGTCTGCACCTCATTTTCCTCATCTGTTAAAGTTAGGTCACTCAGCATCTGGGTTATAATGTTGTTAGACAAATGTGTCTAGAACAGTGCCTGGCATATTAGTAAGTTCTCAATGGATCCTTCATTATTTGGTTTAATTATTAAATTCTGTAGCCCTAAAGATAGAAAATCAGGATACAATAAATATGGAAAGGATAAAAAGAGTAGCTTATGAGTGCCTCATCAATATGCAAGTGACATCATCATAAACAAAGAATTAATATACGAAATTTGGAATAGGCCAGGCGCATTGACTCACTCCTGTAATCCCAGCACTTTGGGAAGCCAAGGTGGGTGGATCACCTGAAGTCAGGAGTTCAAGACCAGCCTGCCAACATGGTGAAACCCCATCTCTACTAAAAATACAAAAATTAGCTGGGCGTGAAATCCAGCTACTCTGCAGTCTGAGGCAGAAGAATCGCTTGAACCGGGAAGGTGGAGGTTGCAGTGAGCCCGCCTTGTACCACTGCACTCTAACCTGGGGGATAAGAGCAAAACTTCATCGCAAAGAAAAAAAAAAAAAGAAATTTTGAATAGTATTTCAAGACTTCTGTTATCAAAGACACATACAACAGACACATACTGTTTTGTAAATTGTAAGATTTCTGGTGGATGCTTTGAATATCCTGCATTGTATAGACTCTTGTGGTTATTGTCCATTCTCTGCTGTCCCACCACCCACCAATTTCCCATCTTTTTCTGTCCTACTCTGTGACCTGGGGACTGGCCACTGTGGGTTGCAGTGTCTGGAGAGCCTATGTCCTCTGGTTTATGGTTGGGTTTGGCCGATGCGACTGGAGGATGGAAGAGGAGTGTTGACTGAGAGTGTTATTTCCAGCTTTGTCCTGCTACGGCCAGGTCTGGCAGGGGCTGTGTCCACAAGTGACCACAGTGTCCGTGGGTGGTCCCTTATATGCTCCAATTTTGAAAGAGCTCTTCCGACTCCATCTCCTCTCTCTTCTTGGCCTGAATATTATCACTGCTGACTTTGACAACGTCCTTTCAGTTTGGAAGTCAGTCATACAAATAAGTAACAAAATAGCAATTGCAGAAAGTCTCTTTTGGCCAAAGGCAGCAAAACAAAATGAAAAAGAAACAAAAAAAACAAACAAAACAAACAAAAAAAGAAAAACACACCAACTTTTTTTCCCTGTTTGTTCAACATGTGTAACACAGAATTTTCACTATATTTATTCATATTGGTATCTCTTAACACTGGACTAGAAAGAAAGGAAGTGGGTGGAATCATGATGTCCTGCTAGGGCTTCTGATTAAGCTGGCTCTATTCCAGTGGATACAAAGCCCACACACAACGAGCAGGAAGCCCAGAATGTCAAATACCTTCTCTCAAAGGGGAGCTTTCAGGGGAAGGACACAGTGTCAGGGGCTTCTCCATTGATGTTTTCGGGCAGTGGCTAGCCTGGAAGTGGCCGCTGCAGGAGCAGGTGCAGTGTGAGAAGGAGGAGGGGGTCTTCCTTCAGTAACAAGCAGCATTCAGGCGTTGTGCAGAGCAGGTTCCCAGAGTGTAAAGCTCTTAAGGGACATGTGCATTTATCACTGACTTTGCAAGGGCTTTAAAACACAGACAATCCAGGAAAGTGTGAACTTTCAGCAATTAACTGCATATGGCAGGAAGGGGCACTCTATGAATCTTAATCCTGATACAAGGAAGAGACTGGTGTGACTTGTGGACTAATACTCATTTATGCACCCGGGGGTCAGGGAGATGTTCTGAACACCTCAAAGTGCCAGGCATTGTGCTAGAGTAAAATAAGACAAAAGTGTCTCTGCTCCGATAGAGCTTATTTTTTAGAGAGAACTCAGACAAAATGTGTAAGAGTGTAGTACACAGAAGAAGGTCAGCGAAGGATAAAGAAGCGGAATACGAAAAAAGATAAAATTGACCACTGCAAAGATGCTGCTTCCACCGTGTCAATCCTGAGTGACGTTTAATCCTTTGAAGCCTTATAATGGATTTTTGTTAGGCATTAAAAAATATAATCACGTAAGAGCAGCTGTGTTAAAACATTCATATAAACTCTAGTTAGTGCATTTGGTTTCTCAGTTATTCCTCTATAGCAAACCAATCAGTATTAAATGTGTGTATGTTAAGTGGTAATAATTCTTCCCGTTAAGGGAAAATTCCAGTCATTTCACTATTTCACTAGCCTACAAGCAATTGACTTGTAAATTCATCTAATTTTTATTAATGATTATGATAACCTATAAAATTATGCTCCGCAGTACAAAATTGGTTCATTTAGCTCATCAGCATTTTATACATTTATAAATTTTATAAAATATAAATGCCAATTTCACAGCATTTGCTGATATGCCTTACTAGAGAATAAAATTTCTATTTTTGGAAAAACAACAGCTTTTGAAGCTGACCTGTGTTTTCCATGTTTATTTCGGGTCTGTGGTCACGCTTTTCTCTGATTCCAGAGTGAAGGGAGGTGGGCAGGGTGTCGGTGTCCACGAAGACACCTCTGTACCCCACGCAGGCCGAATCCTGCCCTGGCTTGTCCTGTGTCAAGGGACAATGTTCTGCTTTACAAAGTCAAGGCTATGCCCATAAACAGCCTTGTAATCTGTCAGTCCCTCCATTTCCTCATGAGTGATACACAAGCTGTGATGATTATCATCCCCTTCACAGCCCCCAAGAATCTCCTGATGAACTCCCTGGGAGGGAGGAAGGAGCACCTGACACCCATCCCAGATCAGCGGCAGCCACGCCCACCCTGTGGGTGGCTAAGAGGCAGCCACTGGCACCGGTCATGGGCAATCAGCTTTGAGGACTCAGGAGTCTGGTTTCCTGAATGTCATGGACCTGCAGCCTGCAGGATTGACAGCGACAGGTCTTCAGGTGGGTGTCACAGCTCCCACACACTGCCAGCATTTTGTGCAAAATACCCACAGCCACATCACCAGATCTGGGCTCTCCTAGCCTCCTTTTGCTAAAATGCTGGGCAGAGAGCTTAATGAGACGCTCAGGGGCACGAGATAGAAACCTGCATGTTTTGTTTGTTAATCTATTTGCCACATGGTACAAGGATGGCTTATGATATGAAAGTAAACAAAAGGAATAACTGCAGCATCACGGTTTTGTTAAGATGTCCCAAAGCTGATCAGAGCTTCCTGTTCAAAACTAAATGAGATTCTACCCAGGTGGCTTACGTTCAGTCAGCTGTGGCTCTGTGCAAAGAAAACCAGTTTCCCTTGCTCAGGAATTTGGAGCCACTGATAAGAGAAGAAAAGTATGACTCCACATAGTGGGTCATGATACAATCTGATCTCTGACCCCGTGGAGGTGCGGGGGTTGTTTCGCATGCCAGGCTGAGGACTCTCGGGACTGAGGCATTCAGAGTTGGAGCTTTACATCAGAGGGGAGTTCCCTGCCCATTTCATCACAAGTCAGCGGCATCCAGAGTGGCGATGAAGGAAATCTCATCACCACAGGCTCAGGTTAGATTGCTAGTCGGCTCAGAAAAGTACCTGCAATTGTGTTTCCAGGGTGCATCACAAATACTCTCCACATGAATGGGAACATCAGCGGATGAAAGTCAGCATACTTAGTGTGGGGCCAAGTCCTCTAGCAAAGGACACAGCGGTTAACCTGCATCTCGAGGGCAGGCACTGCCAAGCCCTCATCAGGGATCCATCCAGACAACTTTGGTAATTCTTGCAAAATCCCTGTATCACACAATTTCCTTCCTCAATGGGATAAAGTGTAACAGACACATCCACAGAGCCTCTTCAGCCCTGCAATGCCTGAATGAGCAGAAGCCCACAAAGCCAGTTTGATTGCAGGGACTGGGCAGCAGGCGAGGCACAGTCATTGTGGAAAACGATGGAGGCCACTCTCAGCAGGAAGTCCAGCCAAGTGCGGGCCACAAGTATCATCTGTGCTTCCCATCAGGCCTTCGCCTGTGGCCTTATTTTGTGGCCGCACTGAAACGTGCGTGACACCAATGTTTTCTTCAAACGTCGGGTCCCGTTCATCCCACCGTAATGCTTGTCCCTGATGTCCTATGCCACTGTCCCCTCTTTTTGTAAGATTCACAGACTCCACTCCCCGCTCCCTGACCCCCTACCTTGGACAGAGAGAGATGTATTTCCCTTGTGATTGAATACAATTCTCAGGCTTATCTATGTATCTCAGGCAAACACATGCCCACATGTGCATATGTGTGTATAACTGAGCATTTAAGCTATTGTATTGTAATTGATGGCTGACTCATGTGTTCCTCACACTAGCCTCTTTGAGTGGTGAGACCTTGCTCGTTTCATGTTTGTATCCTCCCAGCACACAGTATGTGCTTAATTTGTAACTGTTAAATTAGTGAAGTTATTCCTCACACTACCTAACATAGTCTTATATGGTAAGATATTTGATGAAAATATTTCTCTGTTGATTGCCAATTCTAATTCATGACCTCTAAGACACCATCCTCAATGTCATGCTCACAAACTAAGGAGAGTTGAGGGACTGTATTAGGTATAATCTGTGTCTGTGTGTATTCCTGTGTTACAAGTCATAGCACTCTCTACCATCAGAATGGAGCCTGCCTGAATGTGAGCTCAGTGAGAGGCAGATTCCATTCTCGAGCCCTTCTGCAGTGACTTGCCTGCTCTGCCCCACCATCCATTTATTCACACATTCTGGGGCTGCAAAGGGCACATTTTGTTTCATCTTGTGCCAAACCCTTGATGTGCACTCACTCTACCTTAGCTCAAGAACTTCAGGGCTGGGAGTGCATCTGGAGAGAAGGCATGTGCCGTGTCCGGAAGCCTTAGCACAGGTGGGTTATACTGATGCTCTATAGCCAAACTATAGGAGCTTGGGCTTTAAGACCAGCCGGCCCAGGCGTCACCCCAATGGCTCCCTTCAACAGCAGCATAAATAAGCCATGTCAGAGAAGAACCCACATTAGCCATCTCCTGGACTCATTTCCCTCTCACATGCAGGAGCTCCTGAAGTCAGAGCAGGGGTAATTTTCAAATCAGGCATGTGGTGATGCAGCAGGAAAGTGCCTGCATCCCAAATGTCCCAGCAGCTTTCTGGAGACCTCTAATACCCACATCTGTACCCACAAAACTGCGCAGCGTTGACTGATACCAATCTTCTTACATATATCAGTAAGTGGTAATAGAACACCTCAACAGCAGACAACCCAGGAACCAAAGATGTACTGGATTTTCAAGTCAGAAGAATGCATAGAGATCACCTGACCTAACAGCCATATTTTACAGTAAGATGCGGAAGCCGGTGTCCACAGTGCTAAAGTCATTGGTCCAAGGTCAAGGAATTTCAAACCCAAAAATACCTCCATGAAGCCTCCACTGGGAACCTTATAATTTTAGTAAAATTATCAACATTCATGACTTATGTCTACTGATCTTAGAGTCTTCTCATTAGGCAATTATTCTTTCTCACATCATTTTGCAGTTGACATATTGTCAGTATCCTTGGTAAATTCATCGTGTGTTCTGGGTGAAGACTAACAGAGTCTTCCTACTTGGGCTCTGTCATTCACTCTCATCATCCTTCATAACATCTGGCTACTGCTCTAAACACAGTGGCCTCTGAGAAATGCTGCTGAATTCTGACTAAGAAAGAGGAGAACTTTCAAACACAAGAAAGTGAACATTATAGAGCTTACCACTCAAGATGGTTTTCTACAAATGCGGACATGGGGCTGATCTGCACCGTGTAAGTATCATTTGCCGAGTACTCAAAGAGTCCATAGTAAGGATTGAAGAGCTCCTGAGACAGAAGGAAGAAGAACTCCCGCGAGGGACCACTGTAGTCCAGGCTGCAAAGAAAGCAGAGGTCCAGGAAGCTCATTCTATGCTCGGAGGTGGAAGGACCTGTTGTCACCCAGATTCTAGTGGGCCCTTTCAGAGTTGGGTGCTGGGGAAAGCCGAGAGCAGCCTCTATTCTTTGGAGTGAATTCCAGTGGAAGTATCAATTTGCTGTAGAAAATGAGGGTGCAGTAATTGGTTTGGAGATGTTTCTTAACCAGATGTCCATGGATAAACCCTTAAGGCAGCTTTCCTTAATGTTTTCTTTTGATCATCTAACACCTCTGAGCTGAAACACACAGCTGGCCCATGAAACACAAGGCCTTTGTTGTGGGACACATAGAAGAATTTCCTGCAACAGTGAATGTGTGCATGCGTGTGTGTGTGTGTGTGTGTGTGTGTGTGTGTGTGTGATGTGGGTGGACTAAAAAGGCTTACAAGTTAATTTTGAAACACCCGCTACATGGGCTTGCCCTTCATGGTTGAGCTAGTTTCCCATGAAATCATTGAAATGATATGAAAAGTTTGGCATGAAGTTCTATTGTATACATGTGC
>NW_016107863.1:796909-799678 GCF_001604975.1 Cebus imitator
AGGTTTTTAAAGAACATGACATTTAAAGCTTGGCAATATCTGAAAAGAAAGACCTCCCGGGAGGGTGCGATCAGAATAACCTTTGAGCAAAGGCTGACAGCTACCCTGCTCTCTCCTGAGAAAAATCACCCCTGATCCTGAGGCTCTGGCCCACCCACACTTAGGTGTCTGCATAAAACTCCCGGTGCCTCACCCCTCCTCTCCAACAAAGGTGACGTAGAGCTTGTTTCGCTGGAGCTCTTTCCGCGAATAGGCCATCACCTGATTGAAGGTTCCTTCCAACAAGTGATCCCGGCGAATAATGAGCCTGAGAAGGAGAAGAGGTGGTGAGTTCTAAGTGAGTTGTGAGTGCCCAAGTTTAGGCTCTCACTCCCCAGTCTCTCCAACAACAGAGGAAAAGCAGGACGCAGGTTCCGTCAGTTCACTGAAGGATTACCTGAACACACTTTTCAAAACTTAAGGAGCACAAGAAAAATGTGTACACTGCTCATGCATTCCATCATACTGAACTACTTTTAAGTTAGTTCATTTTGATCAACTCATAGGATATTGCTTAAGATTCCTGAGTTTGGGTTCAGCTTTTTGAGATGAAAATAATAATCCCGGAAGGGAAAATATAAACAACATTTTACTTAGACTTCAATTACAAACTTACCAAGAGTCTTTAAATTTGACTAATGAGTTAAATTTTTCCCCCAAGAATAAGTGAAGGGAAATGTGAGATTTTTAAATTTAGTTCAAGATTCCTTGTTTTCTGAAAAGGTCTACCCTGTGATTTTCTACATGCCTTTGTCTAAAATTTTGTGTTCCTTCTCATTCTCTTTCCTTCTCTTTCCTTCTCTTCCTGCCTCTCTTCCAATTTCTTAGTGTCTTTTCTTTTTCCCTTCCAGCTTCCTTCTTTCCGTTCCGCCATAATCTCTACCACACCAGAGTTATCTAATCTCAAAAACAATATTACAAGGGTGTAGGGGAGAAAGGGACAGAAAAATCTACAGTCTGAATTCAGCACCAAGCACTGGAGCACTCACTTAATTTTCCCTGGACCCTGACCAAATCCTTTGGCTTCCAGTTTTCTGTAGAAATTGCGGAGCTTGGCCTCAAAGTCTCTCCGGTAGGGGGAAGGGGCTCTTGCGCTGGCTCTCTGTAAACCTGCAGAGAGAAGCACACAGAGGTTATCACTTTCTTTCCTTCTTCTTTTTTTTTTCTTTCCAAGATGGAGTCTCACTCCGTTGCCCAGGCTGGAGTGCAGTAGTGTGATCTCGGCTCACTGCAACCTCCACTTCCTGGGCTCAAGAGATTCTCCTGCCTCAGCCTCCCGAGTAGCTGGGATTACAGGTGCATGCCACCACACCTGGTTGATGTTTTTTTTTTTTTTTTTGTATTCTTAGTAGAGATGGGGTTTCACCATGTTGACCAGGCTGGTCTCAAACTCCTGACTTCAGGTGATTCAAACCCGCTTTGGTCTCCCAAAGTGCTAATATTACAGGCATGTGCCACCATGCCCAGCTAATTTTTGTATTTTTAGTAGAGACGGAGTTTCACCATGTTGGCTAGGCTTGTCTGGAACTACTGGCCTCAAGTGTTCCACCTGCCTAGGCCTCCCAAAATGCTGGAATTACAGGTGTGAGGTCATCACTTTCTGTGGAAGAACAAACATGCAAAGTGACAGCAGAGCAAGAGCTCGACAGAGGCACGTTCCGGCATCTCCATATTTTCCTTCTCCAAGAAGTCCCTCGATTTCCATCAGTCTCTCAGTGACTTTTATAATAAATAGAAATAATATACTAAAATATAAAAATAATTTACTAAATTCATTTATGAGTTCTAATGAGAATAAATATTTATGTCTTCCTCTCTAATTCTTTCAAGTTGTATTTCTCTTAACGGGTCCCGGATGAGCATTTTTCTTGGCTTAATTGTACTTGCATAATCTAAAGTAACATAAATTGAACGAAACCAAACTTTTCATGTAAGTTGCTACAAGAAGTGATTGAATCTATAATGAGGTAAGTAGGACTTTGACATAGTCTGTCATGCTCCTGTATTGATATTGATGCTGAAATAAACATACCTGTACACAAAGGCTCAGAGCATTTAGGAGTTTAGATTAGAGTTTATGTTAGATGACATTGCATCATAAGAGTAAAGTTTACAATAATAATAATTCATTAACTCTTTATAGAGAACTTTTGTCTCATTTAGAGTGTTTCGTAAATACTTTACTATGTATACCTTTTAATTTAAAAAAGAATGGAAAATTAACATTCTTATCCAAGTTTTACAGGTGGCCAGAATCAAGGTTTGCCCATTCAATAACCATTTATTAGTTACTTATTATATTCCAGGTACTAAGCTTACAATTTAGAGAAGACTGATGCTGGTAAACTCTCAGAAATGAGTATATAATACAAGTTATGATGATTGGATTGCTATTCATGAAGGAAAGAAACCCAGTTCTTTGAGATCACAGAATCTGCTGGCTAAGTCTGAGAAGGCTTCTCTGGGGATGATCTGAAGAATAAATACATGCAAATTCGATTGCAGGGGTCAAGAAAGGCTTTGCTTTAAGAGAGGAGATGAGCTGGGAGAAGAAGAGCATTCCAGGTGAAAGATCAGTATGTGCTAAGGTCCTGTGGCAGAATGGAAAGTGGTATTCTAGTTTGTCTGGAGCACAGGGTACAAGGACCAAAGTGATACAAAAACAAGGCCTGAGAGGTGGGCAGGAGCTGCATCAAACAGGACAAAGTACATTGTTAAAAATTTTGTTTT
>NW_016107863.1:800063-811518 GCF_001604975.1 Cebus imitator
GCAATGAATTGAATATAAGTAGTGAGGGAGAGGTGGGTGTTAGATTTTGTAACTGAATGTGCTGCAGCGGCATTCACTGAGATGGGGAGCAGCAGAAAAAGAACACATTTGTTGGGAAAGAGCATGAACTTGGTCTTTGATGACGGTCCCTTTGTCTGGAGAGAGACACAGTTTGAACGGAGAAAAAAGCCTGGGCTTGAGCTGTAAGGATAATAGAAAGAGGAGGATGAGGCTGCAGGAATGGTCAGAATTCTCATAGACGAGGTGTTTGGAGTGGTGTCCCAGAAGCAAACTGGAGAGGGAATGTCGGGGACAGCAGCTGGTTATGTTACACGCTGCCGAAGATTAGGAAGGCAGAGAACTGCCCGCTGGATTGGACTGGGTGGCCAGAGTTCATGGCGACCTTAGCAAAGACACCTCCTTTCATGTACAGGCGTGGCAGAGAAGATGTGTGCAGGTTTGCTAGCCTTGTAGGTCTGATGGCAGGCCTCTGAGAAAGTTTCTGCTGTATGGCTTCAACTTCTCAGTGAAGTAAAACAGGACGTCATCTGCTAGGAGATAGAAGGGGTGCTGAGGGTTGGAGGCTTTAGGGGAAATGTTTGAAATAATGGTAGAGAAGATCAGTGTTCAAGGTTCATGTGAGATAAGAGATGACTAACTTAGAATTGTTAATCTACCTTGTGAGGTGAATTTTCCCAAGAGTGCCTAATTGCAGAGGGGGGTGGGGGAGCAGACAGGAAGGTTCATCTGGGGGTAAAGCTCTGCCAGAGGATGCAAACAAAACAGAGAGGGTCAGGAGAATTCAGGGCATTGGCAAGGATGCTACTGAAGTGATGAACTGCAGAATCTACGCTGCACCAGGGAAAGATGATAGAAAGGAAAGGAGAAAAGTCCATGGACCAGAGACCTTGATGAGGCCAAAGGATGGTACTAGGGAGGGTAGTGGATCAAGCACATTGGAAGGGAAGAGGTTTGACTTAGTGATTTTGGAGATGATCATAAGGTCAGGAATGTGATTTTGGGAATAAGTGGTTGAGGCGGGGGAACAGAAAGTCATTGCAGACAAAGACCAGAAACTGGGAAGCCAGGGAATGGAATGAGGGTCCCTGTTGATGTTGAAGTCATCCAGGAGGACGGAAGGACCTGCTTGGGAAGGAGAGAAAGACTACCAGACAGGGGCCGCAGGCCTTGAGAATGAGAAAAAGGTTGTAGATGACAGCAACTGGGAGAAAGGGAGGGGAGGGATATGGCTGAGTGGTAAAAGCAAAGAAACATGCGGGCCCCGCCCACCTGCGCTCCATGACACCTGGGCCTGAGGGAACCAATGGCCACCACTTAAAAAGAAGTAGCCTTGGTGGGATACCAGGTTTCAGGATGTACACAGAACTAGAATACAAGTCTGTACGTGCAAGTATAACTTACTGTCCAGCACATTTCAGTATATTTTATATTATGATTTTCATGACTGCTGGTACTATCATGATCACTGCTGTGCATTTTTCAAATAATTGATACTTTACAAAGTACTTTGGCATAAATGTCATGATTCACAATCTCTATAGCTCCTGGGTAGGTTTCATAAAGGCCTAAGAAAATGGGGATTATAAAGTTTAAAATCAACATGTTTGGATTACATATTCTAGGACCCTGTGGTCAATGCTAGAAAATAAAGAAGTACTTTGACAAAATGAACTGGATGATTACTTAGATTCATGGTATCAGTCATATCTTTATCAGGAAAGTTTATTCCTTTTAGAATATCCAAATAATTCTTATTTAGGAAATAACTCTTCATTTGCTCTTATTTTTCTATTTGCAATATGATATCTCTCCTATATAATGATATTAATATCATAGTCTAGTATCAAAGTCTGTAGACCAAAACATGGACAGCACTGTCAGGCTAGGACAATCTCTACAAACATGGCAGACCATCATGAGATCTGCAGCTCCTCCAAACTTTTTCCCCAAAGCACCCTGCTTTTGTCTTTGCTCCCCAGAAACAGATTTCCCTCTGGGTGCTGAAAGTGTGTGACTGTGCTGACGCTGGCTTTAGCAAAGCTCCTGGTCATCTTAGACAATGGGATCTTAATTATGTTGTGTGTCAGAGGTAGCAAGCATTACACATTTCCTTAACAATGCTGTTGGTACACTTATTTGAAGGGAGTGACAATAGGGAGATACTATCCTGAAAACATATTTTAACAACTAGCAAAACTACCTCTAAGAGAGAGTTCTGAATGCTACAACCTGCAGGAATCAGAACTGAAAGATACTCTAGTCTGGAGGCCTACGGCAATACTGAATGATCCTAACTCTGAGTGTGACATCCCTGCTCAGAGACAAAGCTTATTGCCAAGGTCTGTTTCTCTTAGGAGTTTCACCACTAGCATCAAAAACCACGTTCCGACCCTGATCCTAGAGCTTGCGAGATGGGACGTTCCTAGATGTTTCAAACGAATCCCTTTTACTTCAAATGGTACAACCACAGAAACCTACCATGTGATAATCCCAGTAAAATACAAATGGAAAAGTTCTTCAATATCTGGATCCAGTCTGGAGGTATGGATTTGACCTAAGCTCTTTATCTTGATGAATCCAGAAAATATCTTTTTTTTGTTGTTTGTTTGTTTTTTGAGATAGGGTCTCGCTCTGTCACCTAGGCTGTGGAGTGCAGTGGCACAGTCTCAGTTCACTGCAATCTCTGCCTCCTGGGTTCAAGAGATCCTGCCTTAGCCTCCTGAATAGCTAATACTAAAGACATGCACCAACACACCTGACTAATTAAAAAAATTTTTTTTGGTAGAGATGAGGTCTTACTATATTGCTCAGGCTGTTCTTGAACTCCCGGGCTCACGTAAAACGCCCACTTCCGAGTCCCAAAGTGTTGGGAATACAGGCATGAGCCACTGTGCCTGGTGAAAACATCTTTTATCCACTAAACAGTTTAACATATATATTCCCTCACTTGGAATGGAAAATACATACAAATAATTTTTGTATCATAAGCTCATTCTCATACATAAAGAAAACAGGGAAAATAATTTTGAAAAGTGTCAGAAAATTCTTTGGAATCTTTGTGGAGATATAACAATAGTTCCTAGTAGCTGTATCACCAAAAGTGGTGTGCAATTGAATTCTGAGTCACAAGGCAGAATGTTTCAGAAAGGGCACTTCCCTTTGAAATGCCTGGAGAGTGACTTTGGAATGCAATAGTAATTTAAAGCAGTGACAACAACCTTTTCCTGCAAAGGACCCGGGAATAAATATTTTAGGCTTTGCAGACCATGAGGCTTCTGTTGCTGTTTCTCATGTCTTGTGTGAAAGCTAACATAGAACAGGCATGACTGGGCTCCAATTACACTTTATTTATGGACACTGCAGTTTAAATTTCATCTAGTATTTATGTGTCATAAAATACTATCTTAAAATTTTTTTTTTTTTCTTTCTTTCTTTCTTTCTTTTTTTTTTTTGAAATAGGGTCTCTCTCTGTTGTCCATGCAGGAGTGCAGTGGTGAAATCATAGCTCACTGCAGCCTCAATCTCCTGGGCTCAAGGAATCCTCTTGCTTGAGCATCCCTAGAAGCTGGGACTACAGGCACATGCTACCTCACTTGGCTTATTTTTAATGTTTTTGTAGAGAAGGGGATCTTGCTACATTGCCCAGACTGGTCTTGAATTCCTGGGCTCAAGCAATCCTCCTGGCTTGGCTTCCCAAAGCACTGGGATTACAGGCATGAGCCACCTGTCCAGCAAAACATTTTTTTTTCCAAACACTTCAAACTGTAAACCCCATTCTAGTTTGTGGGGACATTATAAAAAACAGACAGCAGTTTGTCAAAACCTGATAGAGTGCATTTTCAATTAGGGAACTGGAAATGTCAAGAGAAAGAACACACATATACAGTTGCTTTCATTCACCTTCACCTGGGGAAACACACATGGCCACTTAACGGGAGCTATTAGGCCAGATTCCCGTTACCTGGGGAGTTCTGAGGTGAGGAACAGGGTGAACAGCGGGGAGAGAAGCTATACCCAGGGTGGAAGGCAGCCTGCAGGGGGACGTAGGACATAATCTCTTCTTCAAAGAGACTGCAAATGAAAAAAAAAAAAGAGTCAGTTTTACATCCCTGAGAAAGTGTTCACGAATCGGAGTAACAGCAGTTATAGTTCTCACAAAGCAACAAAAGCAATCAGATTTAAATGTAGTATAGAAAGACAGGTACATCCTGGCTGCAAATTCTCAGTGTTGTTTTAAACCCTGATTACTCCTACAACAAAGTTTCCACCAGGTACTTTATGCAGCTCTTGGTACCTCAGTTGTAAACCTAAGGACTGTGATGGACACAGGTGTACAAGCGTGGGGTCCCACTTCCCTTGCAGCTACTAGAATCCTCTAGAACAAGCCATGAGTGTTTCAGTCTAGGCCATTTCCCAGGTGGCCATGATGGAGGAGAACTGCCCAGGGAAGCTTTTCCAGAACGATTTCAGGCCTAGCCCCTTACCTAAGCAAAATGACCAGGTCTGCATCACAGGACAACTTCTCAAGCCCGTGATTACCCTCAGTCCGAATGTAATGAATTTTCTCCCTGAATCGTGTGAGAAAGAAGAGGAAAATTAGACACAAACACATTAGCCCAGGAATACATCTTCTGATATCTTTTCTTCCTCTTCCAATACTGCTGCATAGCGACGTCCTAACATCCTGTGTATTTTGCAGTATTCTAAGCTCATATTGCAGGCTCGCAGGATGCTCTCTAAGGGATGGCCTTTCTACAAACTTGCACAGATACAGAAGCTGAGGAACACAGCAAAGTTAGACCCTCAGGTAGCTAAGACAGTCAGGAGTGGTGCTGGGTAAGAGGACTCCTGAAAGACTGTTCTGGGCTCATGTCGTGTTGGAAGCCATAGGAGGAAAGAGCGGGGTGGGTGTCTCGTGAGAAATCTTGTGCCTCATGGAAAGTTTATAATGCCAATGCCACACTGGGCACAGAGGGGGCCTGGCCCCCAGAACCAAGAACAGTCTCCCAGGTCAGGCAAAGCACAGACATCAATTTTGTCTCTGTAAGCTACAACTTGTCTACTGGCCTTTTTAGACAACCTCCAACTCCAACCGGGAAAATTATTTCAAGTAAGTCTATGGATAAGTAGAATTTTTTTTTGGATCAAATTAACTTTGTAATTTGCTTCCCTGATGTCATTCAAATAATACAAACGCCATATCCAAGAACCTTTCCATTGTATGCATGCCTCAAGGGAATTAATATTTTTTGCTTTTTTGAAGAGATACAGAAAAATCGGGGAAAATTAAGGATCTTTTAAAAAAATCTTTTAACTTTTTTTTGGTTAATTTTTATTTTGATATAATTTTAGAGTCATGTGTAATTGTAAGAAACAGATAGATCCTGTTTTCTCCTCACTTAGTTTCTCCCAGTGGTAAAAGATGGATGATTTTCTTTTCTTTTCTTTTCTTTTTTCTTGTGACAGTCTTGCTCTGTTGTCCAGGTTGGAAGGTAATGGCACCATCTCAACTCACTGCAACCTCCGCCTCCTGGGTCCAAGTGATTCTCATGCATCAGCCTCCTGAGTAGCTGGGATTATAGGTGTGTGCCATCACACCTGGCTAGTTTTTGTATTTTCTTCACAAAAAATTTTATTTTGAGACAGGATCTCACTCTGTCGCTCAGGCTGCAGTGCAGTGGCCTGATCACGGCTCACTGCAGCCTCAACCTCTTAAGGCTCCAGTGATTCTCTGGCCTCAGTCCCCCAGTATAGCTGGGACTACAGACGTGTACCATCGCACTCAGCTAATTTTTGTATTTTTAGTAGAGATGAGGTTTCACCATGTTGCCCAGGCTGGTCTTGAACTCCTGGGCTCAAGAGATCCATCCACCTCAACCTCAGCCTTCCAAAGTGCTGGGATTATAGGCTTTAGCCACCATGCCTGGCCCAAAAGATGAATGATTTTTAAAAAAATCTATTTTCCAAAATACTGCAGATACAACTTGTTCCTCTCTTTGATTATATTAATATAAATCCAAATCTTTATCATAACTTGTGTATTTTCTGGAAAAATATAATCAATTTTACCTTTTTGTATGAAGATCTTTTTTTAAAGGCAAGGGAAGATTTTGAGCCTCTACAAAGATAGACAGAATGGGATTAAACAGGGAAATGCACTGTGATCCAACTTCAGTGCGGGTGAAACATCGTTGAAAGAAATGGCATCACCAGAACCTGGGGGGGTGTTTACAGTGGCTTCACTGGGGTTTGAAAAAGGGAGCAGCACTGCCCACATGTCATTCTGCAGGAAACATATGGAAGCCCAGCCAAGAGAACAGAATATCCCCACCCGCCTCATCACCTGCTTCTCCCTCTGCCTATGTTGTTGACCCCATCCCTGGGCTCTTTAATCCAAATCCTGACACTAACTCACAGCCCTGTTGTTTGAAAGATGCTCTTGAATCTTCTCCTCTAGTTTAATGACGTAGGCCTTAGGAATGACCTCAAATTTATATGCTCTCCCAATGATAATGTCCCCTCGGTCAGATTATTCTGCTGCCCCAAGGGATCCACATCTGGTGAAGCCCCTGGCCTCCCTGTCTGGAGAAAAAGAAGCCCAGAGAGGGCAGACCCATTAGGGCAGTGAAGTGCTGTCCCCAGTTTAGAAAGTGCCACCCAGTGCAGCGGTTCTATCATGGCACCACCATATGGACTGCATGCAGGTGTCGGAATGCTAAGCACAATTTTCTGGGAGTTTTGGTGGCTCTCCATCAGGTATTATACCCTCTGTCATATCTAGCAATATTTCATGCAGAGCCAGTGGTGCAAGGGACCTCCAGCTGCCCCCGGGACTCCATCCCAAAGTGCACTGAGAACTGGGGAAGACGTCCGGGGGTGAGAACATCAGCTGTCTCTCCAGGAGCTATCTATTGGCCATTGGGAAAACTCCAGAGCACACTTTCTTTAGAGCTCAGGACAGGGCAGTTGCCTGCCTCCTTGACATCTCCACTTGTGGCTTCAAAGACCTACAAACTCAATATACAAAATGAAATCCTTGACATTCTTTCTCTCCTCAGGCCAGTCCTCCATTCTTTCCCACTTCAGTAAATGACACCATTATCCACTCACCTGTGCAAGCCCCATACTTGGCTGTCGCTCTTAATTGGTCTCTTCTCCTCACCCACTACGTTCAAGCTGTCATCAGCTCCTGTTGTTTCTGTCTCCACAGTATCACCCCAAACTGCTCCCTCCTCTTCATCCATATTTTACCATTATCCACACGGCCATCATCTCTCACGTGGGTTAATATAACAGCTGCCTGCATAGCCCCTCTTCCATCTTATGTCTCTCTCCAGCCTATCTTTTTCCCACAGAGCTGCCCAAACATTGCATCTGTGTTTTTAATGACCACAGATGCAATCATATTTCATATTTCATCTGTGGTCATTAAAAACACCGATGCAATCATATTTCTTTCCAGCTGAAAACTTCTCAATTACTTCTGAAATAGAATTGCACTTCAAACAAAATTTTTCCCTATTGGTGATAGGGCCTCCCTCTCCAACTTGAACACGGTAGGTCTCGCCCACCCTCCCAATCTACCCCTGGGCCACACTAGCTTTCTGTCATTCTTCACTTACATCTAAGCTTTTCCTGCCTCAGGGCTTTTGCATACTCTCTCCCTGACCTCTACTTTGCATCTCAAGGCACAACTCATCTTTCAGATTTCAGTTTAGGCACCATCTACTTGGAAAAGCTTTCCTTTGGCTTAGGATGTAAGTCCTCTTCCTCTGCACCAGCATATTATCCACTATTGCTGAATTCTAATCATGTTCTTCATGGCACTTAACATAGTATGTAGCTACATATTTGGTTTAAAAAAACCAACCCCAAGCTTGTCTATTATCTGTCTCCCTCAATAGATTGTAAATTCATTTTGAATTTACATGTCTGTTTTGCTTGCTACTGCATACATAGCCCTGGGACAATCCTGATTCAGATGAACTACACAATCAAAGCACTACTTGAAGAACAGCCTCCATACCCCTTAAAGGTAACAGATGCCATTAACCTCTGCGTTTTCTGGCTCCATCCCTTCTCTACATGTGGCTTCCTGCTTTTCACTGCAAGTCACTGCTGTTGCCTGGACAGTTTTCTAAATACTCAAACCCAGCAACTGGCTTCCCGAACCCAAGACGTAGACTCCATGACTCCTGGAGAACAGCAATGGCTGAACAGGAGTCACTGTCTGCCCTTGGCCACAGAGGAAGCCATGAGGTTTTTCTGGCCGGGGTCCTGAGGAGAGTGGTATTCTTTTCAATTTCTGAATCTTCAAAGTGGATCTGACTCACCCTGACATGGCACTCAGGGGCAGGTGGCGGCCTCGTCATGGAGAGCAGGGCCTGGCTTCCTGCATCTCTTAGGCTTGACCTCCTGAAGAACATGTTCTTGCTCTTTTCTTTCTGCTTTTTTAGTTCTATTGTCTCACAGTCTAGTTTCTAATAGTCATTGTGAGCCTTCTGTTTTTGATGAAATATTTGGGTTCTCAGCCTGGGTCCACAGTTTCTTTAGGGTCCATTAACTATTTGAAATTATATTCAGAGGTTTATATTTATATAGAGAGAAGAGTCCATAGGAGACTCCATCAGCATCTCAGAGGAGTTAATAACCTCCAAATAGGTTATTAGTTTCTTGCTAGATAATTTCCAAGTTTTTTTTCAATTCCAATGTGTCCTGATTTCAAGTTCCCTCAGCTCTGCAAAATCATAATTGTACAATCCCATACTGCAACAAAACATTTAAAGTTGCTTGGATTTTGTTATAATGTGATATATAATAGGGCTGAAAACAGTTAACTGCCCTTTGGAAACATATTCCACTCATTTATATAGGAAATTACTTAAAAAAGAAAACTTTTCTAATGATTAAAATGAGGCTTCAGTGTCTTTGGTGAGTTGAAATTCTTCCAAAAAACGAACAGTGAATTCATTACTTAGCGGTAGAATCAGTAACGTAAAGAATGTTCAAGAGCCATCATGAGTCAAAAACACTTAAGATAATACAACTCCCCTGGAAATCCCTTGAAAATTCCCTTAGGTTGTTAGGTGAGTTGAAGAGCAGTCCATGAATGAGTGACCCATGTGGCTGAGTATGACCTGCCTTCTGTGGCAGGTGCAGTAATGAAACTTGGGCAGAGAATTCTTAAGAGCTGAACATAAATGAAAGCAACCATTCATCATGCTAAGGTTCATTTGTTCATGCTAAAGATCTTTCATTCACTCTAAAAGTAATTGGTGTTTCCTATTTTTAAAACCCCATACTGCATGGTGTTTCCTATTTTCAATCCCATACATATCCAGCTATCAGCCTGATTCACAAGAGTGCACCAAATGGGCAGGGAATAATGAAAGGCAGCCATTGATGGAATTCTGGCTCACCCTGCTTTACACATCCTTATGAAAGTATAATAACCATGCCCACATTGTGACCCCCATTTCAGGTTCTAAGGGGCAGAGTGGGCACAAAGACAAGGAAGAGAAAGACCTTGCTCTAAACAGCTTAGAGTACTGTAGGGAGACATAAGTAAACGACAGAATATGAGAGATCTAAAAATATGTTCGAGGCACAAAAGCATGCTATCAAAGCAAGACAAAAGAAATACTAAAGCCTGCCTACATCACTGAATTTTTGCATTTGATCTGAGCCTTTAAAATACGATGAGATGTCCTTAACAGGGAAGTCATTCCAGGAAAGACAAAGGCAGGAGAGTACACAGCCTGTGTGGTGGAGGTGGAATACCCTGGAAGGATGAGCTTAGCACAGGATGGAGAGTTAGGTTAGGGCTAGACTTTGGAGGCCATGGACATTGTGCTTAGAAGTACTGACGTTAGCCTGAATAAGGCAGCTCACACCTGTAATTCCAGCACTTTGGCAGGCTAAGGTGGGTGGATATCCTGAGGTCAGGAGTTCGAGACCAGCCTGACCAACATGGAGAAACCCCATGTCTACTAAAAATACAAAATGAGCCAGGCATGGTGGTTCATGCCTGTAATCCCAGCTACTCAGGAGGCTGAGGCAGGCAAACTGCTTGAACCCGGGAGGTGGAATTTGCGGTGAGCTGACACCACGCCATTGTACTCCAGCCTGGGCAACAAGAGTGAAACTCCACCTCAAAAAAAAAAAAAAAATCCTGACTTTGATTCTAACCCCGGTGAGGTGGCTAATACCTGTAAGCCCAGCATTTTGGGAGGCTGAGGTGGGTGGATCACTTGAGTTCAGGATGAGACCAGCCTGGCCAGCATGGTGAAACCCCATCTCTACTGAAAATACAAAATTTAGCAAAAATTTGCTGGGTGTGGTGGCGCGTGCCTGTAGTACTACTTACTCGGGAGGCTGAGGCTCAGGAATTGTTTGAACCCGGGAGGCGGAGGTCACAGTGAGCTGAGATGGCACCACTGCACTTCAGCCCAGGCAACAAAGCAAAAAAAAAAAAAAAAAAAAAAGAAATCATGAAAGCCTTTTTGAAGGGTAGGGAGGATGTGATTTAATCTATGCTTTAAGTAGGTAACTCTGGTTATGGTAGGCTGATAGGAAATATTTAGGAGAGACCCCTGTATGGTCCAGAAGAGAAATGATGAGCACCTAACCTTGAACCATGGCAGGGAGCAGAGAAAAGGAGGCTGGAAGAAGAGGGAGGAGATGAGATGAAGAACAACTGGGAGGGTGGTGTCTCTAATTTACGGAGTGAAAATACAGGGAACAGAGGTGTCAGTGAGGGAGTGTTGGAGGGAAAGAATAGTGAATGATCCATTCTAGTGGGAGCGGCAAGGATTAGAAGGCAAAGAGGCTACTTGAAGTTGCTGGTGATTGACTAAGGAAGTCAGAGTATTGCAGGTATCAGCCCAATTCACAAGACTGCACCAAATGGGCAGGGAAGACTGAACGGCGGCCATTGATCAGATTCTTGCTCACCCTGCTTTATCCTTTAACACATCCTCATGTAAGTGTCACAACCATACCCACATTGCAACCCCTATTTCAGTGACAAGGAGACTAAGGGCAGAGGATTGAATAACATACCTCCATCAGTAGTCCCTATATATTAGAGTAAGAATTCAAACGTCAAAGGGATGTGCTCTTAACCCCCATGCCTCTCCAGCTTTTGGAAGGTTGGACAGTAAACCAAAAGAAAGAGATGTTTGAATATTCTGGTGAGAAAGCAGGATTTAGGTTCAGGGAGTATTTTCTCTTTTTATAATTTTAGATTGCTATCCCTTCCACATGAAGGGATTCAGAGTTTCAGCAGCACTTGTTCAAAAATGACCCCAATGAAGAGTAAGATGTAGGTAGTTAGAACACAACAGTAAACTTTATGTTTGCTTGTTTCTTTTCTTTTTTTTTTTTTTCGAGACGGAGTTTCACTCATGTTACCCAGGCTGGAGTGCAATGGCGC
>NW_016107863.1:811563-816507 GCF_001604975.1 Cebus imitator
ACGATCTCGGCTCACCGCAACCTCCGCCTCCTGGGTTCAGGCAATTCTCCTGCCTCAGCCTCCTGAGTAGCTGGGATTACAGGCACGCACCACCATGCCCAGCTAATTTTTTGTATTTTTTAGTAGAGACGGGGTTTCACCATGTTGACCAGGATGGTCTTGATCTCTTGACCTCGTGATCCACCCGCCTCGGCCTCCCAAAGTGCTGGGATTACAGGCTTGAGCCACCGCGCCCGGCCTGCTTGTTTATTTTCAAACATGGTCACTCAGTATTTGGTTTACCATTCAACAATTATATTTCAAAGCTAAAAGTAATTTATATGGTGCTTTACATAAATAATTTTTTAATGGAAGCTATTTTGTTTCCTCCAAATCAATGTGCTTCCTTCCAACTCAGTGGAAATCATTTCAGTACCATATAAATGATATACAATCTGATAATATGACTGTCTCTCATTATGTCATTTCCCAGAAATAGGAACTCCCAAACCCTTCACCTTGAGGATTCAAGTTCTCATTTAAATGCACAAATAAAACACACGATAAGCTTCTGCTTTTTCTCCACAGAGGTGTTTCCCACCAGGAAAAATGGCTAGAAAGACCTAGAGTTCCAGGGAGCGAGGGGTGAGCCTTACCTGAGTGCGTGGTTTCTTGCTAAGCTTGGTTGACGCTCTTGCAGCATTTCAAAAATGTTTGGCTGGCGAAGAAATGCCACAATCTTGTCATTATATGCTGAAACAGACAAAAGCACAGAGCTGCGGTTGGGTCTGCAGCCCAGAGATAATCACGCTGATGATTGGAAAATGGCTGCTTGATACCTGGATTAATGAAGGAGTTTGAAGGGCAGGCAGCATACTCATCAGAAAATGCGAGCTCTCGAGAGTTTTTAAAATGTGACATAATAGCATTATAATTTTTTTAAGGGATCAAACTAAAAGTGAGCCAGATCTATGTTAATCATTCTTAACATTTCAGGATCTTTACTGGGTATTAATGCATCTCTGCATGAACAGGTAAAGGAGAACAAAATAGCTCTCCCATGAGAGTTCTCCTCTCTTCCTTCTAATTTTTCTTGGTGATTTTGCCATAGTTATGGTAAAAGATTCTTTATGAGTGCAAAGAAATCCAAGTGTTGATTTCCCGGTAGTGATAATGGAAATGCCATTTAGATGCTCTCACTTTGTTTTCCTTGATACAAGTGGCATATGTTTTGGAAAAAGGTGGCTGAAGTTAGGAATGGAGACTGTAAACTTTATGCCATACATACATGGAAAGAGAGGGATACATTAAACACTGTGTCTGGCAACAGTAAAATTCACCTCCTCATTTAAACCATACTCTTGTGCACTGGGTTAACAAATCACTGAATAGACTAAGAAAGAAGAGACCCGGGAGCTTGGGAAAGAACAGAAAAGAGAGGAGGGGAACAGAGAGGTGAGGAGAAAGGAAGAGGGGAAAGGGCAGAGGGGAGGATGGGAGAAGGGGTGGGGGAGTGCACTGTATCCTAAAAGAGGAGAAAGAAAACACAGAATGTTGAGTATTAAAGTGTTCATGACAAAAACCAGAAAAACAAACAAAAAAACCAAGGCTAGGTATTGGTATTATTTGAGCTAAGGGCTCAAAGAAGCATGATACATACCCAGTGGCAATGACTCATGTTGATGTTGGCTTCGAATAGCGGCTACTAGGCTGTGTCCTGGCCTGGTCAGTAAAGAGGCTCCTCTGTTTCTAGAGACTTCTGAGGCCTAATTTTAGAATAAAAGCGTAAGCATTAGATATTTGTATTAATTTCAGATGTCTTTTGATACCAGTTTTTCAACCTAAGGGGTAAAAGATTCTGAAGTCACCTAAGTTGAAAAAGTAATAAAGTTACAATCCTCAAAGTGATGGAAAAGAAAGCTTACAAAAATGTCTAAGTAGAATTAACGATGTGCTGTATTATGGTTAAGAAAGCAATCTGGCTCGCTCCTGTAATCCTAGCACTTGGGGAGGCTGAGGTGGGTAGATCACAAGGTCAGGAGTTCAAGACCAGCCTGGCCAACATAGTGAAACCCCATCTCTACTAAAAATACAAAACTTAGCCAGGCATGGTGGTGGGCACCTGTCATCCCAGCTATTCAGGAGGGTGAGGCAGGAGAATGGTTTGAACCCAGGAGGGTGAAGGTTACTGTGAGTTGAGATCATGCCAGGGCATTTCAACCTGGGCAACAGAGCAAGACTCTGTCTCAAAAAAAAAAAAAAAGAATGTAATCACACCAAAATCATGAATATTAATCAAATTATTGAATAGCCCAAGAAACATTTCTCATCATACATTTGTTAAAGAGAGATAAATCCTAGACAAATATTATTGGTAAGTTAGGCCTATAACTTTCCAACAGGTAGCATTGAGCTTCAGTACTGAATGTATAATGGACTTCTTGTTTAAACAGTATTTATTACACCTGGGGTCGTTCTTTGTTGAATGCCCGTTATTCCATTCACTGTGTTGGCTTCTGTTCACAGAGCATCTTATATCCTAATGAATTCCGCATGATAAGCATTATTATCCAGAATTACAAATAGGGAATCTGAGGATCCAAGAGAAGTAAGTTTTCTCCAAACTTTCAACTTAAGAGCGAGAACCAGGATTCTAACACTTGACTGCAAATCACTTGTTTACTCCTTCTACGTTGCCAGCCTGCTTCCAATATCTTGGTTTTGCTCTAAAACTTCATGAGATAAATAACTTGCTTAGACTAAAGTTGATACTTGTGATGATTAACTTTAAACTAACTTAGCTCAATTTTACCAGTGCAGCCAGGTGCGGTGGCTCACGCCTATAATCCCAGCACTTTGGGAGGCTGAGGCGGGCGGATCACCTGAGGTCAGGAGTTCGAGACCAGCCTGACTAACATGGAGAAACCCTGCCTCTACTAAAAACACAAAAAAATTAGGCGGGCTTGGTAGTGCATGCTTGCAATCCCAGCTACTCGGGAGGCTGAGGCAGAAGAATCACATGAACCAAAGAGGTGGAGGTTGCGGTGAGCTGAGATTGTGCCATCGCACTCCAGCCTGGGCAACAAGAGCGAAACTCTGTCTCAAAAAAAATTTTTTTTGCTGGTTTGGTGTTTCACATCTATAATCCCAGCACTTTGGGAGCTGAGGCGGGCGGATCACTTGAGGACAGGAGTTTCAGACAAGCCTGGCTGACATGCTGAAACCCCGTTTCCACTAAAAATACAAAAATTAGCCGGACATGGTGGCACATGCCTGTATTCCCAGCTACTCTGGAGGCTGAGGCACAAGAAATCCTTGAACCTGGGAGGCAGAGGTTGAAGTGAACTGAGATCGCACTACTACACTTCAGTTTAGGGGACACAGTGAGACTCTGTCTCAAAAACAAAATAAAACAAAAAAACTAACTTAGGTCAATTTTAAATTTTGTAAATCCTGTAAGTTCTAGAGCATGATAATGGACATTCTCACTGTGATTCTACATACATTTTGTTTTTTAAGACCTTTGCAGGATAAGATGTTAAAAATTGAGGCACTATAGATTTTCTACATTGCAGTACATTTACCAGATATATGGGATTTAATGTAGAGTGTAACTCATCCTATGATATTTGGCAAAGTATGCTAAAATAGGCTTTAAAATATTTAAGAATTTTGAAGTGTTAAAATAAAGACTTTAGACAAAGTAAATGTACAGTTTAATTGAGCAAAGAACAGTGTGAGAATGGAGTGGTCCTTACTCAGAAGCAGAACCAGAAAGGGCGGAGAGAGCTCTGTTCCACAGCCATGGGCAGGCAGCATTTATGGATGGGGAATGGGAGGGCGGCACAGAAGCAGCTGGATTGGTTACAGCTCGGAGTGTGCTTTATTTCACCATGGTCTGATCAGTTGGCCACCTGCGATTGACTGAAGCTTGGCTGTTGTGATTGTCTGAGACTCAACTCTTTGTTGCAAAAGTATACTCCCAAATTAGCCTTTCAGTTAATTCATGTCCCAAGTGAGGTGGCAATTCATTACATAATGACTCAAAAGTATGAAGGCATCCTCAAGCCAAGTTTAATTTAATGTAACAGATGATAATTTTGCAAGACACTTAGAAAGAGTTCAAACACCCAGATTAAAAAAAAAGGCAAGACCATTCTTCCTCCCAGGCCAGCATAAAACTCACTCACACAGAATTCAGGAGAGGTGATGAGGACCTGTGCTACAAAGTCTAAGCAAGTCAGTTCCAAAATGGCCACTGAAGAACAGGCCATTGATCAGCTAAGAGAGAGATCCAAGATGGCTGATCTCTAGCAGCTCGGGATTGTAGCTCCCAGTAAAAGTGCAGAGAACGAGAGGATGCCACACTTTCAGACGAATTTTTGTTGCTCACGCACCAGGAGATTCCCAGCGGAGGAGCCCCACAGGTCGCCAGCGTGACTCTTGTGGCCGACGAGGTGCTTTTGCCACTGCCTTGGTGCGGTGTTTCTTGGTGCAGAGTCAGAAAAGCACCATCAATCATAATGCTGCTGTTTTGGCCAGTGCAGTGGGCTGCTCAGATTTTAGCGCTGGGAATCAACAAGTTGGACGTCCACTCAGAAACCCAATTATAAAGACGGTAATTATAAAGACCACAGATGGATAAATTTATAATGAAGGGAAGAAAACAGCCTAAAAAGGCTGAGAATACCCAAAATCAGGACGCCTCTCCCTCTACAGGGGATCACAGTTCCTCATCAGCAACAGAACAAGGCCTGATGGAGAACGAGTGTGTTCCATTAACAGAAGCAGCCTTCAAAGGGTGGGTGATAAGAAACTTCTGTGAATTAAAAGAACTTGTTATAACCCAATGCAAAGAAACTAAGAACTTTGAAAAAAGGTTTGACGAAATGTTAACAAGGATACACAATTTAGAGAGGAATATAAGTGAATTAATGGAGCTGAAAAACACAACATGAGAACTTC